>NC_083584.1:71804052-71816552 GCF_027579695.1 Neoarius graeffei
CACACACTGTAGTCCAGTAGGCGCGCACAGTGTAGTTCAATAGTTTTATATATATATATATCACACACACACAGATACATACACACACATACACACACACACACACACACACACAGAGTGTAGTCCAGTAGGTGCGTGCACGCACACACACACAGTGTAGTTCAGTAGTTACACACACCGCACTCCAGCAGGTACACACACAGTGTAGTTCAATAGTTATACACACACTGTAGTCCAGTAGACGCACACGCACACACGCGCGTGTAGTCCAGTAGATGTACACCCATACATACATTGTGTATTCCTGTGGTTACACACACATGGTGTAGTCCTGTAGTTATAAACACACGCGCACTAACACACAGGCAAACGCACAGAGACATGCACTGAGACACTCACAGAAACAAACACACACACACACAATTAAATAAACATCATCTCCACCCATACATCTGGACCTTTGACTCAAACACTCAAACTCCAACACGCTGAACTTTGGGCAACAGACAGACAACAGCGTCCATCCTGATTTATAAAGACTCTGCTGAATACTGTCACAATACCATTCTATAAAAATAAGAAATACTCAAGTCTTAATTTTTATCATTAATCAAGGAAAAGCAGCAGCACAATATAAATCACTATGGAAAGTCACCTCATTCCATATCCACAATATATTTTAATAAACTTTATTAACTGGTTCCAAATTAACTTGTTTGCACGACTATTATTTCTGTCAGATCTTTGCATTAGTCCTTCTTTGAGCCGATGCCATCATTCACACCTCAGAACCTCATCTAAGACACCAAGTAACAGCGATCACACACGGCAAAACGCACAAGACCAAAATGGCTGCTTAAAAGATAAAAAGGAAAATGAGGTAACAAAATACCACGACTTCAGCTTCTTCTAAACTGTTAACCAATACCCCTGCACTGTCTGTGAGGAAATTTTTGTTATTAGTTGCATGAATCAGACAGCCCTCAGTACAACTTCTAAATAACAGCCTTTTAAAAAAAACGTAACTACAAATTGCTCAGATTACAGCAGTAAAAATACATATTAAATCTTAAAAAAAAAATTCACAAACCAGTTAACTGCAGTTAGTTTCCTGTTGCGAATGCTTTACGCTGCATCTTACAACATGTAAACCATCATTGTGACAACTGTCAGTTTAGGAACAAACACCAGTTGGAGGAAAAGTGTATCAACACCAACTTGTGCAACAGACACAGGTTTTAGTAACTCATTTAAAAAAATAAATAAATTAGATCTCACCTAAAAGGAGCCAAATTCTCACATTAACCAGTTACCGCTCTCATTCAACTGTTTTAACCCTGACCTCTTCAGTTCAAAACTGGGATTGTAAAAGAGGAAGATTTTGCAGATAATAAATGAACAAATCAACATTCATGTTCATTAGACCAAACCCTGTTTCACTACATAAACAACAACGTAGACCTGAGATAACTAAATACAAGGACATATTTTAAGTTTCCATATTGTCTTTGTATTTTCCCAGTAAAATGCCTCATCATCAGAAAAACACTAATATATACTAGTGCATCTCAAAAAATTAGAATATTGTGAAAAAGTTCAATATTTTCCATCAGTTATTTAAGAAAGTGAAAATGTTATCTATTATAGACTCATTACACATAAACTAAAATGTTTCAAGCAATTTTCTATTTTAATTTTAATCAGTATGGCATACAGTACAAAAACATAAAAAACCCATCTCAAAATATTAGAATATTTCATTTCGAGTTTGAGTAAAACAGTATGAACACAGTGTATCTCTCGGTCTAGTTCAGTACACACAACCACAATCATGGGGAAGACTGCTGACTTGACTGTTGTCCAGAAGATGATCACTGATGCCCTCCACAAGGAGGGTAAGCCACAAAAGGTCATTGCTGAAAAGGGTGGCTGGAAAAGGTGCACAAGCAACAGGGATGGCCGCAGTCTTGAGAGGATTGCCAAGAAAAGTTGATTCAAGAACTTGGGAGCGCTTCACAAGGAGTGGACTGAGGCTGGTGTCAGTGTATCAAGACCCGTCACGAACAGACATCTTCAAGAAAGGGGATACAACTTTCGCATTCCTAATATCAAGCTACTCCTGAGCCAGAGACAATGTCAGAAGTGTCTTATCTGGGCTAAGGAGAGAAAGAAATGGACTGTTGCTCAGTGGTCCAAAGTCCTCTTTTCAGATGAAAGTACATTTTGCATTTAATTTGGAAATCACGGTTCTAGAGTCTGGAGGAAGAGTGGAGAGGCACAGAATCCAAGGTGTTTGAAGCCCAGTGTGAAGTTTCCACAGTCTGTGATGATTTGGGGTGCCATGTCATCTGCTGGTGTTGGTCCACTGTATTTTATCAAGTCCAAAGTCAACACAGCCAGGAGATTTTAGAGCACTTCATGCTTCCATCTGCTGACAAGCTTTTTGGAGATGCTGATTTCCTTTTCCAGCAGGACTTAGCACCTACCCACAGTGCCAAAACTACTACCAAATGGTTTGCTGACCATGATATTACCATGTTTGATTGGCCAGCCAACTTGCCTGACCTGAACCCCATGGAGAATCGATGGGGTATTGTCAAGAGGAAGATGAGAAACACCCGACCCAAAAATACAGATACGCTGAAGGCCACTATCAAAGCAACCTGGGCTTCAATAACACCTCAGCAGTGCCACAGACTGATCACGTCCATGCCACACCGCATTGATACAGTAATTCATGGTAAAGGAGCCCCAACCAAGTATTGAGTGTATAAATGAATATACTTTTCAGAAGTTGGACATTTCTGTATTGTAAATCCTTTTTTTGATTGATCTTAGGGAATATTCTAATAATTTGAGATACTGGATTTCTGATTTTCATGAGCTATAAGCCATAATCATCAAAATTAAAACAAAAAAGGCTTTAAATATTTCACTTTACATGTAATGAATATAGAATATATGAAAGTTTACCTTTTTGAATTAAATTATGAAAAAAAGGAACTTTTTCATGGTATTCTAATTTTTTGAAATGCACTAGTATTTAGGCACTGCCTAAAAGCGGAGCTCTCAATGTAAGTGGTGGCCAGAGTTGTCACTCATTATTCATGTTACGGGAAGAACCATCAGCCCAGGAAGCTGTATGTATGTTTGTATTTGTTATGCTACAGACACTCGCTGCTGTGTTTATATTCCCCATGTGCCTCTGTCAGAGGTTTAACGTGGTATGTTATAAAGCTTTGCTGTCTCTTATCCTGATGTGTAAAGTTTGTGTGCGCTGTTTATTGTCTGTATTTTGTTTTTGTTCGGTGCATTGGTTGAACTGTGGTTTAGCACAAGACTTTGAGCGCAGAGTCCAATGGTGCATGCTTGGCTAACTTGTAGAGGTTTACATCCTTCGGTTGAGCAGAGCAAGGTGTGTAACCTTCAGAGCACAGTCTGTAAACATTACTCTGCAAAAGTGTGTATTTGTTCACAAACATGTTAAGTTAATTATTTTGGTTTTATTTTCTTCAGTAGCCCTGTGATGACCTGGCGACTTGTCCAGGGTGTACCCCGCCTTTCGCCCGTAGTCAGCTGGGATAGGCTCCAGCTCGCCTGCGACCCTGTAGAACAGGATAAAGCGCCTAGAGATAATGAGATGAGATTTTCTTCAGTTTTCACAGTGCTCAGTGTACACTGTATGGTGTTCGATGCTGTTCAAGAGGAATAAAACACATCTGCACCTGTCAGAGACTCTCTGCTGTTGCTCTTAATGCCAAGGGCTGCTAAAGTGTTAGTAAATTATCCCACATTATTTTTTAAAAAGTAAATTAAAAATAAGCGCTGAATAAAAACTCAATAAATAAAGATACCAATTTTATTGTTCGGTGGTCAAGTGTTTGAGATACGTTGCCTTGCACTTGTGATCGAGTTCCCTGTGGTGGTACACGTATATCATTCGTACAGTCGCATGGTCATGAGCTTTGGGTAATGACCGAAAGGACAAGATCGCGGATACAAGCGGCCGAAATGAGTTTCCTTCGCAGGGTGGCTGGGCGCTCCCTTAGAGATAGGGTGAGAAGCACAGTCACTCGGGAGGAGCTCGGAGTAGAGCCGCTGCTGCTCCACATCGAGAGGAATCAGCTGAGGTGGCTCGGGCATCTTTTTCGGATGCCTCCTGGACGCCTCCCTCGGGAGGTGTTCCAGGCATGTCCCCCCGGGAGGAGGCCCCGGGGAAGACCAAGGATACGCTGGAGGGACTATGTCTCTCGGCTGGCCTGGGAACACCTCGGTGTTCTTCCTGAGGAGCTGGCCGAGGTGTCTGGGGAAAGGGAAGTTTGGGCTTCCCTGCTTAGACTGCTGCCTCCGCGACCCGGTCCCGGATAAAGCGGAAGAAGACGAGACGAGACAGTCGCAAAAGCCAACAAAGATCAGGTCGATGTGTTACCATATTCTCTTAAGTATGGAGCTTTGTGCACAGGGAGCTCCAATATAAACCCATCAGCAGGGGCAGCTCATATCAGTGGGCTAGCAGGGTTAGGGGTTAGAGTCAAGACTGGGTTCAGGGGGTGGGTTTAGTATTAGGGTTAGAGGATAGGGATTAAGGGAAGCTTAGCATAAACTCAGTCAAATCTTACAGGCTTGAAACACTGAAAAATTACAGATCACTAATGCAGCTTCTGAACTACTGGTATGTGTGTGTATGTGTGGTTTTATAAGCCCCAACATTATTTAGATCATTTAATAAGCACGTTATCCAGAGCAACTACCAGATGATGATCATGATGGTCATCATCATCGTTATCATCATTATTATTGTTGTTAATAGTAATACTTATTGACTTGTTTATTATGAATGAGATACAAGTTGTACATGTACTGGTCAACATTTATAGTTTATTGCCCATCAGGAAATGTTTTATTTCTGTTTTCTTCTTCTTTTTTTTTAATTCTTCAATAAATAATATGACAAATACAATCCTAAACTAGAAAGGCATACGGTAGCGTACATACCTCCACCAAGTCACATATCAACATCAAAATCAAATCACTTGAACCTAGGATAATCCTAAAGCTGTACACCAAATTTAATCAAAATCCGTTCACGACTTTTTGAGTTACATTGGGAACAGACAAATAAATCCTGGATTCGCATACATATCTGGATTTGCATCAAAGGCTACGTTCACGCTGCAGGCTGAAGTGACTCAAATCCGATCTTTTCGCCCATATGTGACCTGTATCCGATCTTTTATTGACAATATGAACGACACAGATCCGATTTTTTCAAATCCGACCCAGGCCGTTTGGATATGTGGTCCTAATTCCGATTCCTATCCGCTCTTTTCATATGCGACTTCAGTCTGAACCGCCAGGTCGCATTCATCCGACTTACACGTCATCAACAAGCCACAAACGTCACTATTCTGCGCTGAAGTAGGCGGCGGGTCTCTCAAAAAAAGTTACAACAACATGGCGCATAATCACGGGCGCAGATAGAGGGGGGGACTCGTCCCACCCAGATTTAAATTCACCTCGTTCGGTCCCCCCCACTTATAGGGAGGAAAAACCGTCTATGCTGTCTTTCTTTGCATAAGGCAAACCTCACGGAAAAATCAAAAGACTAATTACCATTCGGTTTATTGAGGTGCACAGCAGTGTATACATAGTTGCAACAACTCACATAAAACAAAGACTGATATTCGGTTGGTTGAGCTGCGCAGACTGCACAGGTTGCGAGCTCGAGCTTGGTTGCTATGGTTACTAACAACAAGTTTGACAGGCATATCGGGGTTGGGGTTGGTTTGCTGGAAGCTTTGTCCCCCCCAGTTTTTTGTCCCCCCCAGTTCAAAAAACGTATCTGCGCCCCTGCGCATGACATCAATGCGAGGGACGCTTCGGGCTGTGAAGGTCCTGAATCTTCTCAATGGAAGGACGCAGAGGTTAGGGAGCTGATTTCCATTTGGGGGGATGCAGCTATTCAAGCTAGATTGGATGGGTCATACCGCAACCGGGCGGTTTTACTTCCGTAAACACTGGCCATGCTCACTGCGTGTGACGTCGTCGTATCCTGCAATGCGCATGCGGAACACTTTTAGGTCGCTTTTCATTCATACTGAGGATCACATACAAGTCGCATATATTTGTTAATGTGAACGACCTCACAAAAAAATCGGATTTCACAAAAAAATCGGAATTGAGCATTAAGCCTTGCAGTGTGAACGTAGCGAAAATGTAATCAACTGTTTCCTGGTCAATGCCCACCTTTCCTCTAAATTTAATTAAAATCTGTTCACATACAGTATATACCTTTTTGAGTTACGTTGGGAACAGACAAACAAATGATGGTGAAAACATCACCTCTTCCAACAGAGTCAGTGGAGGTAATAAAACAACGCACTGTCACAGGACAGTAAAAGTTTTAACAGAGGACAGCTGAACTGCTATCCTCTTAATGTACCTCATTTATGAAGACATGAAGGCAGCCTGTGTTCGACTTCACGCAAATCACGGAAATAAAATGCTAACACTAAATTTGTGTCTGTGTGTGTGACAGACAGATCGGCATCAAAGATAATCACTTTCTCTGTAACCTACAGTAATCAAGCTTTGCTTCTCAGTCTTATTTTCTTTCACAACTTCCATCATCATTTCAACTTTCAGTAAAAAAAGAAAACACACACACAACCTATTAATGAATTAAAAACACACACTGGGCCTCTTATGGTGCTGGATATGAACAAATTCTTATTCATAAAACTTTCTCACTAGCATTTAAACATGAAACGAGGTGTTCATGAAAATCCAGTTTGTGGGAAAACCATTCATGTCCTACATGTCACTCGTGAGTTGGAGTAAATTTGCATATAAGTAGACTCACTGTCTTCAGATTGTATATCTGTTGATTTCTATAGATGACACTGCCACATTTAAATCACTTTCATAAATGAGGTACAACCGCGATTCCAAAAAAGTTGGGACAAAGTACAAATTGTAAATAAAAACAGAATGCAATGATGTGGAAGTTTCAAAATTCCATATTTTATTCAGAATAGAACATAGATGACATATCAAATGTTTAAACTGAGAAAATGTATCATTTAAAGAGAAAAATTAGGTGATTTTAAATTTCATGACAGCAACACATCTCAAAAAAGTTGGGACAAGGCCATGTTTCCCACTGTGAGACATCCCCTTTTCTCTTTACAACAGTCTGTAAACGTCTGGGGACTGAGGAGACAAGTTGCTCAAGTTTAGGGATAGGAATGTTAACCCATTCTTGTCTAATGTAGGATTCTAGTTGCTCAACTGTCTTAGGTCGTTTTTGTTGTATCTTCCGTTTTATGATGCGCCAAATGTTTTCTATGGGTGAAAGATCTGGACTGCAGGCTGGCCAGTTCAGTACCCGGACCCTTCTTCTACGCAGCCATGATGCTGTAATTGATGCAGTATGTGGTTTGGCATTGTCATGTTGGAAAATGCAAGGTCTTCCCTGAAAGAGACGTCGTCTGGATGGGAGCATATGTTGCTCTAGAACCTGGATATACCTTTCAGCATTGATGGTGTCTTTCCAGATGTGTAAGCTGCCCATGCCACACGCACTAATGCAACCCCATACCATCAGAGATGCAGGCTTCTGAACTGAGCGCCGATAACAACTCGGGTCGTCCTTCTCCTCTTTAGTCCGAATGACACGGCGTCCCTGATTTCCATAAAGAACTTCAAATTTTGATTCGTCTGACCACAGAACAGTTTTCCACTTTGCCACAGTCCATTTTAAATGAGCCTTGGCCCAGAGAAGACGTCTGCGCTTCTGGATCATGTTTAGATACGGCTTCTTCTTTGAACTATAGAGTTTTAGCTGGCAACGGCGGATGGCACGGTGAATTGTGTTCACAGATAATGTTCTCTGGAAATATTCCTGAGCCCATTTTGTGATTTCCAATACAGAAGCATGCCTGTATGTGATGAGCAATTCCAGCGTTATGGACGTGACACTTGAACTCAAAATGGCAACAAATGACCCAGTGCATGTTTTATTGTCTCCCAGTATTTAAACAGGTGTTGTATATTTTAAGGCTGTACCATACTGGAGAAGTGATAGAACAAGAACAATTCCCATAGTACATCTAGGGCATGCCAGAAAACGCCAATAAAAGATGCGTTATGGATGTGACAGAAAAAGTATCACTTTTCTTGGGTGACTGTACATTTTTATCAAACTCTGTGAAATTGTAAACCTAATGTCGAAATGGAGATATCCATTTGATAGAGGGGTCCAAGGTGAATATTAAAAAATCTTTGTTTAAAATATTTTGTATTTCATGCAGAGTTTCGGAAGGAAAAGTCAGCGTTATGGATGTGACGAAATTCCGTTATGGGTGTGACGCGTCTGAAATAGACATGGCATATGTTTAGAAAATCAGCAATTTAACCACCATAACCCTTTGAAAAACTCTCTAAATATCAGCTAAAACTATCAAAGTTCTTAAATAATATTTAGGATGGCTATTGTTTTGCTGTTTTGTGGATTTTATCATACATTTCTGTGGCTTGTGGCAATAATATAGAATTGTACATGATCAAAGTTGATTTTAGCTTGGGGTTTACATTATAAGAAAGAAAGACTGACTGTGACATATTAGGTTGGTTACAAACTGGTTCAACTTATTCACATCTGTAAAATACAGGCCTAGGTGAGATCTCTGGGAGTGGTTTTGATGTATTACATGTGCTTTATTTTTGCATGGTGAGGTTGACATTTACATGGAATTGCCCTGATGCAGTGCCGTCTAAGGGCCCGAAGATCACGGGCACCCAGTATGGTTTTCCGGCCTTGACCCTTACGCACAGAGATTCTTCCAGATTCTCTGAATCTTTTGATGATATTATGCACTGTAGATGATGATATGTTCAAACTCTTTGCAATTTTACACTGTCGAACTCCTTTCTGATATTGCTCCACTATTCGTCGGCGCAGAATTAGGGGGATTGGTGATCCTCTTCCCATCTTTACTTCTGAGAGCCGCTGCCACTCCAAGATGCTCTTTTTATACCCAGTCATGTTAATGACCTATTGCCAATTGACCTAATGAGTTGCAATTTGGTCCTCCAGCTGTTCCTTTTTTGTACCTTTAACTTTTCCAGCCTCTTATTGCCCCTGTCCCAACTTTTTTGAGATGTGTTGCTGTCATGAAATTTCAAATGAGCCAATATTTGGCATGAAATTTCAAAATGTCTCACTTTCGACATTTGATATGTTGTCTATGTTCTATTGTGAACACAATATCAGTTTTTGAGATTTGTAAATTATTGCATTCCGTTTTTATTTACAATTTGTACTTTGTCCCAACATTTTTGGAATCGGGGTTGTACATTAAGCCTTCATAATAATACTAATACTAATAATAATGTATTAGCCCTGCGATAACCTGGCCACTTGTCCAGGGTGTACCCTGCCTCTCGCCCATAGTCAGCTGGGATAGGCTCCCGCTTGCCTGCGACCCTGTAGGACAGGATAAGTGGCTACAGATAATGGATGGATAATAATAATAATAAATTTTCTTCATATCAGCAGTCAGAAACGTGATACACATTTCAGCACAGAAGCTGCCACCAAATCGAATGGTTTAAAGCCACAAACCTGTGGTTTGTCTCACTGACACACACACACACACACACACACACCTCTTTTCAGGACACACACACGGATGCACACACTAACTGTTTACTGCTATAAAGTAAGGGGTAGAAATAATTTATTCTAGCAAACACATATTACAGCTACAAATACTAATTTACATTTTTATGCTCTTTTTGTTAATGCTTTACACACAAATTTCATAAAAGAGTTCTGCAAATCACCAATCAGCCACCAAAACGTTACAACAAGCCTCTCATTACGTGAAACTTTTTTTGGGGGCAGGGCTTAAACAGTAAAAATATACAGAGAGTGGAGTGGGAGGGGCTTAAAAATGTTTTATAAAAGATTCAGCAACAACTTGTCAAAATTCCGCACACAAGATGGTAAAGTGTAAATTCATCTCTCATTATCTCTAGCCGGTTTATCCTGTTCTACAGGGTCGCAGGCAAGCTGGAGCCTATCCCAGCTGACTACGGGCGAAAGGCGGGGTACACCCTGGACAAGTCGCCAGGTCATCACAGGGCTGACACACAGACACAGACAACCATTCACACTCACATTCACACCTACGCTCAATTTAGAGTCACCAGTTAACCTAACCTGCATGTCTTTGGACTGTGGGGGAAACCGGAGCACCCGGAGGAAACCCACGCGGACACGGGGAGAACATGCAAACTCCACACAGAAAGGCCCTCGCCGGCCCCGGGGCTCGAACCCAGGACCTTCTTGCTGTGAGGCGACAGCGCTAACCACTACACCACCGTGCCGCCCCGTGTAAATTCATAAAGACATAAAAAGTGCAAGCCAAATGTGTGAATAATAGCATCCACAAAAGTCACATGAACAGTTTTCACACAGTTTGTCAAAAGTTAGATTTGTGAAATCGACCATGGAGTTCTGATTCATAACATTATGATTTCCACGTTATATTACTGCATCTGACGAAAAGGAACCACTGCAAAGGGTCAGAAATAAAAATAACATGAACGGTATATGAGCAAAATGTTTATTTCATAAATGTAACATGACATCAGTGTTTACTCAATAAAAGCTAGTGTGTGGGTGAAATATGAAGAAGTTACAGGTTGGTTTAAAAATATATATACTTATGAAAGTTGACTAACCCAGAAAGCATATGACTACAAATGTGTTCATAATCAGCTCAGTTCCCCAACGGTTAAACAATCACCCTTTTCTCCCAGTCCTCTGTGTGTGTGTGTGTGTGTGCGTGTGTGTGTGTGTGTGTGAGAGAGAGAGACAGAGAGTGTGAATTTAGAGTGTGGCTGCAATCGAAATGAGAGGTTGCTGCCTTGTTGCCACGCTGCTGGAAAACAAGGCCAGACTTCTGACTGAAGGTATCTTCTAAGAGCATTTGTTTCAGAAGATCTTTGAAGACAGCATTTACAGTAACGTGTGATGTCAGTACGCTGGAACTAAACTTGTTTGTTTGGAGTGAGCCAGCCAACTAGCAGATTTTAGTTGGGCTCACAAATCATATCAAACAAATTTAGTTGGTTACATTCCCAAGGTTGTAAGATAGTAAGAAGTAAACATTGTACTAACTTTCTAAAAAAATCTAAGCAAAAAAGCCTCAAAACTACATTTGTATATGAATTCACTTTTCTATAATGTTTTGTCCACCATTTTTTTTATTCCATTATTTGAAGGAGCTGTTGCACAGATTCACACACAGATAACAGGCAGCGCTGAGGACACGTTAATGACGTCTTCAACCGGGGCGGTTTCAAGGCATCTTAGGATATTTTCATATTCAGTCCTCAAAACAAACTCAGTGCAATTAGTCAGCTTTTTTTTTTCTTCACAAATTTGAATCCTCCAAGAAACTCAGACCACTCTGAGGAATCTCAGTTCGGTTCGCTTCAAGTCCATGTTGCGGTTTGTTTAACCTGTGCATTGTGAACACAAACGCTACGTTCACACTGCAAGGCTTAATGCTCAATTCCGATTTTTTTGTGAAATCCGATTTTTTTGTGAGGTCGTTCACATTAACAAATATATGCGACTTGTATGTGATCCTCAGTATGAACGAAAAGCGACCTAAAAGTGTTCCGCATGCGCATTGCAGGATACGACAACGTCACACGCAGTGAGCATGGCCAGTGTTTACGGAAGTAAAACCGCCCGGTTGCGGTATGACCCATCCAATCTAGCTTGAATAGCTGCATCCCCCCCAAATGGAAATCAGCTCCCTAACCTCTGCGTCCTTCCATTGAGAAGATTCAGAACCTTCACAGCCCAAAGCGTCCCTCGCATTGATGTCATGCGCAGGGGCGCAGATACGTTTTTTGAACTGGGGGGACAAAAAACTGGGGGGACAAAGCTGCCAGCAAACCAACCCCAACCCCGATATGCCTGTCAAACTTGTTGTTAGTAACCATAGCAACCAAGCTCGAGCTCGCAACCTGTGCAGTCTGCGCAGCTCAACCAACCGAATATCAGTCTTTGTTTTGTTTTATGTGAGTTGTTGCAACTATGTATACACTGCTGTGCACCTCAATAAACCGAATGGTAATTAGTCTTTTGATTTTTCCGTGAGGTTTGCCTTATGCAAAGAAAGACAGCATAGACGTTTTTTCCTCCCTATAAGTGGGGGGGACCGAACGAGGTGAATTTAAATCTGGGTGGGACGAGTCCCCCCCTCTATCTGCGCCCGTGATTATGCGCCATGTTGTTGTAACTTTTTTTGAGAGACCCGCCGCCTACTTCAGCGCAGAATAGTGACGTTTGTGGCTTGTTGATGACGTGTAAGTCGGATGAATGCGACCTGGCGGTTCAGACTGAAGTCGCATATGAAAAGAGCGGATAGGGATCGGAATTAGGACCACATATCCAAACGGCCTGGGTCGGATTTGAA
>NC_083584.1:71821552-71931552 GCF_027579695.1 Neoarius graeffei
CAAGAGGCAAGGTTCACCCTGGGCAGGTCAGCAATCTATCTCAGGGCTAACACAGAGTCAAACAACCATTCACACTCACATTCATGCCTATGGGCAATTTAGAGAAGCCAGTTAACCTAACTACATGTCTTTGGACTGTGGGGGAAACCAGAGCACCCGGAGGAGTACCCATGCAGGCACGAGGACCATGGGCGCCGCCAGGGGGGGAAAGGTTAGAACAATTCTAGGGGCCCAGCACTGCCATGGGGCCCTTTAAGGGGCTGATAATATGCTTTTAATGATTTTAATAAGACTTTTGAAATAACAACAATGCAATATTCCATCTGGTAAAATGAGCTAATTGAACAAGGTTGTCTATTTCTTGAGTTCTTCAACATATTGTCATTTAACCCTCCCCCTTTTGCGAAATGGTACGGTCCAGTTCTGGTAGAAGCGCGATGCGTTAAATCTGTGTGCTGATCAGTGCAACGCTACTTGCTGCTGTGTCGCGGTGCAGCAGCCAGCCAGCCAGCAGTGGAGTGCGTACAGTCTATGATCGCTAAATATGAAGAGTGGCTGTCAAAAACGTAAAGAAAGGCGGCTGAAAGCTGAGAGGGACCGGAGAGGCAGGCAACTGGTCACTCAGTTTTTCCCAAAGAAAGGTAGCTATCGCTCACATGTGTGTTCAAAATATTAGCGAATGGTAAATGAACAGTATGAACGTGGTTGGATTAGCCTATCAAGAGAACACTTTTACAATTTGTACAGTGACATTTTTTCCATTTTAATAACTGAACTGACTTGCGTGATAAACAGGATGAAATATTACGTTATGCTGGTGCTAATAACTAGTGCTAATAACCAGTTTCATAACTAATGGGGTGCCCTAAATATGCACAGATTCAGCCTCAGGGGGACCTCCGCCCTACCAAACCACTGAACCCCCCTTTGGAGAAGGAGGTAAGCAGCAATACAACCCATAAATGCTTTAGGATTGAAGTTTTTAATGAGCAAGCGCCATATACAGTTTGCTAGATTAAAGTGTTGCTAATAACGGACACCAGTCAAGTGTTGGACATGGTTACATGTGTGGAATGTTCACACGTTCTAAACCATTGGTTTCAAATTGAGGAGCTGGAGAAAGCGCAGCACACATAAAAGAGGGATAGAGGTTACAACATATGAAGAAATGCGTACGTAATTGATCAAATTGAAATGTCACTCCATGTCACTTTGAAATAAATTTATAATAAGATGTTTCCTGTCTTTTATGGGTAACATTTGTAAGGCTACTGAGTATGGAGTTCATTTAAGGGTGATTCTCATGAAGCTGCAGTGAACATGTCCAGGACGCATTTTCCAAAATCAATACTTAATTCACATAAACTCTGATATTTTGTGTAAAGAAAATAGGGAGCACTGTATGGACAAATGGTTTTCATCATCATATAAACTAATTTTTATATCAATTAAACAAAAACTCTATGGAAATTCTCATTACCGTTATGTGTCCGCATCCCTTTTTTTAATGTATACTTTAAATCATATAAAAATTCCTAATTATATAAAAAAATACAGTGTAAAGTTATTTTAAAACATCTATATTTATGCATAATATTAATATTTTTTGTGTTGAACAAAAAAAGGTACTTGATTTTAGACAAAACAACTGTGTCCGCACCAAATGTTTCTCATTACCGTTTCATGATTTCACCCACCTATAAAAAGTACACCGTGCCTTTAAATTGATCAGCTATCCCATGATGCATCACTTCAGATACAAGATTCAAAATGGAGACAAGGTCAGTTGCTCACTCTTCTCTTACTTTGTGATATTTATGTTAATGTTGCTAAATCTGTCCCCAGTTACATTGTCTATTATCATTACCGTTATGGTTTAATACTCATTACTTTAAAAAAAAATTATTTTATGATTATTATCACAATATAAGGCTTTAACATGTGGCAAAGTTATAGGTTGCTAGCATGCTACCATTTCAGGTTATTTGTGAAATTAGCCAAGAGTATCTAATTACCGTTACTCAATATTCTCATTACCATGCACTGCGAGGGCAATAATGAGAACCATTGAGGGTAATGAGATGTAAGATTACTAAAATAGGTATTTAATTGATTTTATTTTAGTATTTACAGTTATTTTATTATAGTAGTTATCTATTAGTTAGTTTACATATATATAGCTTATATATGAATGTATATGAATATTAATGTATATGAATGTATATGAATAGGCCTGAAGAGGCCGGCCGGATGAGGGTCAAAGACTGGATTAACTGCTTCAGCCCAAAGAAGTTCAAATTGTCACATTGTAGTCTTCAATGATGTTTTTTGTTTCCTTGTCAAATGTTTCATTGTAATTTGCTTGTGTTTCTGGTTCCCTGTTTTGTTACTCAATTGGTTTAACCTAGTAAGTTCCATTACCGTTACATTAATTCTCATTACCGTTTTATTATCTCCTCATTACCGTTATGCGTGGAAAATGATTAATTTTTACAAATGTTTTTCATCCTATTATAACTTTGGCTCATTTTTCTGTAGTATATTCTCCACCTGTTGTCCACATGAGTTTTTTTTTATCAAACATATTCTTATAACATTTCCATCAATTAAAAAATTTAATTATATATTACATATTGTGTGTTGGTAATGAGAGTTGCGTAACTTTAAATAAATGTCAAAAAATATATAAAGTAATTTTATGGACTGTGCTGTTCATTTAATGGGATATTTTGTGGAAATATGAAATAAATTGTCAAAAAATGTTTTTAACTCATGATCTAGCTTCATTTACTGTAACGGTGATGAGAATTATTCTGGATCATGTAAGCCTCAAATAAGAATAAAATTCCATTAAAATATTTTTTCCATTAAAAAAAGATCAACATAGTAAAGTTCACACTCTATTTCAGGCTCTCAACTTGAAAAAAATACCGAAATGAGGTGAAAAACTTTTTTATGTTAATGTGAAGGTCTTCATGAGAATCACCCTTAAATGCATCAAACTTGTCCCTGGTAGGTTAGTGCATAAAATGTAATAACAAAGTCACAAACTCAAGGTCCATGGGCTATCAAAAGTCAAATAATGACAATAGTGCAATTGTGACGAGGGTGGGCAAAGTTGGGGGGCCCAAAATTTCTGGCGGCGCCCCTGACGAGGACCATGCAAACGCCACACAGAAAGGACCCAGTCAGCCACGTGGCTCGAACCCAGAACCTTCTTGCTGTGAGGCGACAGTGATGAACTCCTCTTTTAATGTGTTTTTAAAGTTGGATTTACCACAATTTCTTCAACAACAAAAAATGAATTTGCATTAGATGGCCACTCGAGGGAGACAAAAGAACAGTGCATCATTCTTCAGCTTCACTCAGGCTTCACTCATTATTTACTCTGTATACTAAAGCTGTGAGATTTTTCTTTGTTCAGTGCATTTTGCTAAAACCATGACACTGAAGTGTATTTCTGGGGTTTTAAACAGCTCACTCTGGCTCTGAGCCACACAGCTGTGATGATGTTCAGCAGTGATGCTGTGATGGGAGACAGGGTGGCCCACAGACAGGCACTGAGTCACCAGCTGGCTGCAGCCGGGAGGAGGGGCACCAGGGCTTTCAGGACCTGCTAAAATGAACACTATAACAGTGTTCATGTTTTTTTGTTTTTTTGGGAGGAGTCATAGCTTTTTAACAAGTTTTCGATTCTGGACACAATGGGGTTTTTGAAATCAAACATTAAAGATGAGCTGAAAAATTTTCCCAAATCCAACTTTTCTAGCCTTTTTCCAAAAACTATTTTCAAGCTTGACATGTTCTTGTTCTATTGGCAGATCCTTTTGCTTTTTAGCATTTGTTTGTAGCAAGAGGCAAAATGACCTGCCAGTAGAATAAGAACACTCGAAATGAGTAAGTCATGTCAGTTTATTTGTACAGCGCTTTTAACAACAGACATTGTCACAAAGCAGCTTCAAAGAAAATTAAAGACTTGAAACATATGCGCTAATGTTATCCCAAATAAATCATCTCATTATCTCTAGCCGCTTTATCCTTCTACAGGGTCGCAGGCAAGCTGGAGCCTATCCCAGCTGACTACGGGCGAAAGGCGGGGTACACCCTGGACAAGTCGCCAGGTCATCACAGGGCTGACACATAGACACAGACAACCATTCACACTCACATTCACACCTACGCTCAATTTAGAGTCACCAGTTAACCTAACCTGCATGTCTTTGGACTGTGGGGGAAACCGGAGCACCCGGAGGAAACCCACGCGGACACGGGGAGAACATGCAAACTCCACACAGAAAGGCCCTCGCCGGCCCCGGGGCTCGAACCCAGGACCTTCTTGCTGTGAGGCGACAGCGCTAACCACTACACCACCGTGCCGCCTCCCAAATAAATTTAGTTATTTATTCCTGATGAGCAAGCCTGTGGTGATGGTGGCAAGGAAAAACTCCCTCAGATGACACGAGGAAGAAAACTTGAGAGGAACCAGATTCAGAAGGGAACCCATCCTCATTTGGGTGATAACAGATACCATGATTATAAATAACTTGCTTCTATAACTGTGTCCAATATGGTCATAAAGAGTAACTGTAAAACCAGGAAAATCATTATAGTTTTAACATGAACTTTTGTTGAAGTTCTCAACAGTTGGAGACTGATGGAGACTTGAGTGCAAAACTGTTCATGACAACTGCAGTCCTAAAGTTATCATGGCAATTGTGGTCCTCAGCCATCATAGCAAAACTGTAAGCGCCCAGAGCCATCTTTCAAGTATGATTTTCGACTGTCCATATGGGGCCGTCCTCCACAGGAACAAAGTGATGAGACTCCAGTCAGACGTAGGGCATCAGGATGGCTCAGGCAGGTCTAAAGGGCAGAAGAGGTCAGCATCACTGGTCTCAGGATCAAAATGTAACTCAATAGAGAGACACAGACAGAGGGAGAGATGGGGGGGCACAGGTTATTGGGTATGCCCAGTGACTTTGGCAAGATGAACTATGACAGCACCACTAAAAGGGAGAGCCAGAAGGTAACACAGACACGAGGGATCCCTGGGACATAAAGCAGCCAGCTACTCCACCGTCAACAAACCTGAGTGAACATGTGAGAGTGTGTGGGGTGGGGGGCAACAGCATCCATATATCCAAGTTTACCAAAACACTCTATGCCTGAAGACCCTCCAGACCTTTACCTAACAAAAACTATTAACAAAAGGCTTGACTAAAAAGATATGTTTTCAGCCCAGACTTAAACACTGAGACTGTATCTGAGTCCTGAATGCAACTTGGAAGGCTGTTCCATAACTGTGGGGCTTTGGAAGAAAAGGCTCTGCTTCCTGACATAGCCTTCATTATATGAGGTACTAACAGATAGCCTGCACCTTTTGATCAAAGTAGGACCAGATCAGGTACTGTGGTGCGAGACCATTCAGTGCTTTATAGGTCAATAGTAGTATTTTATAATCAGTGCGAAATTTGATTGGGAGCCAATGCAGTGTGTATAAGATCGGGGTGATATGGTCATATCTTCTCATTCTAGTAAGGACTCTTGCTGCTGCATTTTGAACTAACTGGAACTTGTTTATGCACTTATTGGAACATCCAGACAGTAAGGAATTAAAATAATCCAACCTAGAGGTAACAAAAGCATGAACTAGTTTTTCTGCGTCGTGTAGTGACATTATATTTCTCCTCTAAGCATTGTTTCTAAGATGAAAGAAAGCTATCCGGGTAATGTTATTGACATGAGTTTCAAATGAAAGACTGGAGTCAATGATCACTCCGAGGTCTTTACTGCTTCACAAGAAGAAACAAAAAGACAATCCAGAGTTACTTTGTCATCAGAAAACCTACTTCTAGTTGCATGTGGTCCGAGTACAAGTACTTCTGTCTTGTCAAAGTTAAGTAGAAGGAAGTTTATAAGCATCTAGTGTCTAATGTCCTTTACACATTTATGTATACATTCCTCAGTTTTGTTAAGCTGGTATCTCTTATTTGGCTTTGCAGAAACATACAACTGTGTGTCATCAGCATAACAGTGGAAGCAAATACCATGCTTTTGAATAATATTACCCAGAGGTAACATCTCATCTCATCATCTCTAGCCACTTTATCCTGTCCTACAGGGTCGCAGGCAAGCTGGAGCCTATCCCAGCTGACTACGGGCGAAAGGCGGGGTACACCCTGGACAAGTCGCCAGGTCATCACAGGGCTGACACATAGACACAGACAACCATTCACACTCACATTCACACCTACGCTCAATTTAGTCACCAGTTAACCTAACCTGCATGTCTTTGGACTGTGGGGGAAACCGGAGCACCCGGAGGAAACCCACGCGGACACGGGGAGAACATGCAAACTCCGCACAGAAAGGCCCTCGCCGGCCACGGGGCTCGAACCCAGGACCTTCTTGCTGTGAGGCGACAGCGCTAACCACTACACCACCGTGCCGCTCCAGAGGTAACATATATAAAGAAAAAAAAAACAGTGGGCCTAAGACAGAACCTTGTGGAAACAAGGATAGCGGAGATACATAAACACTGATCACCCCATCCTTAACCAAGCAGTAATTTTGAACACGATCTATTTGATGCTTTCAGATCAGGTCATGTATAGTGTGTACCTCTGCCACACTGGTGAAGTGTGTTTGGGGTGCAGCTGCCCTTGCATCATCCATCTTCTTATTGCTAGAAACAGACAAAACAAGCCTCAGATGGATGGAACTCAATGGAAACGACAAAAGCCTGCCCAATGGCTATGTGATAAGAATTTGCGAATACTAGAAGTAAACATCCGTGGCTTGAGATCTAACATTGGAGAGCTTGCTAACCTTTCCAATAAAAAAAAAAAAAACACCATAGTAATTGTTGTGGAAACTTTCCTTGACTCAACTGTTGAAGATGGTGCAGAATGTATAGCAATTGTTTAAATACTGCTTTGCTTTTGCAAAAAAAAAAAACTTGGAAGATGGCTCTGGATACTTACAGTAATGCATTTATGCCTGAGGACTACAGTTGTCATGAAGAGTTTTGCACTTAAGTTTCCATCAGTGAACAGTTTATAATTTCAACAAAACAGACTTCATGTTAGAACTATAATGAATTTCCTGGTTTCACAGTTATACTTTGTAACGCTATAGGACACAGTTATAGATGTGAGTTATTTACAATCACACTTTATCACCCAAATAAGGATGGGTTCCCTTTTGAGTCTGGCTCTTCTCGAGGTTTCTTCCTCATGTCGTCTGAGGGAGTTTTTCTTTGCCACTGTTGCCACAGGCTTGCTCACTGGGGATAAATTAGGGATAAAATTAGCTCATGTGGGGCGGCACGGTGGTGTAGTGGTTAGCGCTGTCACCTCACAGCAAGAAGGTCCTGGGTTCGAGCCCCGGGGCCGGCGAGGGCCTTTCTGTGCGGAGTTTGCATGTTCTCCCCGTGTCCGCGTGGGTTTCCTCCGGGTGCTCCGGTTTCCCCCACAGTCCAAAGACATGCAGGTTAGGTTAACTGGTGACTCTAAATTGAGCGTAGGTGTGAATGTGAGTGTGAATGGTTGTCTGTGTCTATGTGTCAGCCCTGTGATGACCTGGCGACTTGTCCAGGGTGTACCCCGCCTTTCGCCCGTAGTCAGCTGGGATAGGCTCCAGCTTGCCTGCGACCCTGTAGAACAGGATAAAGCGGCTAGAGATAATGAGATGAGATTAGCTCATGTTTAAAGTCTTAAATTTTCTGTAAAGCTACTTTGTGACAATGTCTATTGTTAAAAGAACTATAAAAATAAACTTGACTTAAATATCACGCCTGCTAATAAACACTCTTCCTGCACTTAGATCCGTCTACCACCATCTATCTTGTAGTGTCCTGATCCCCAGATCTTTAAGCCAGCCAGATATAAAAAGTTGTACTCCTCCATGCTCTTCCAGGTTTTCATCTGTTTGTCTGTGTAGAACGATGTCTGCAGCACCAGGTAGTTTGAGATGTCGGGGAACTCAACAGATGGATAATTTTCCCACTCGTAGGAACAGTCTTTCTTTGTTAGCATGTAAGGATCTATCCCATTGAGTGGTTTCTGTATCCACTTCTTTTGAGTGTACTTCTTGGTTTTAATAACTTGCTTGTTTGCTGTACACAAACATGGCAGTAAGTTCTTGTGTTAATGGACCAGACTCCACTTTTGGATCATTAATCCCTTTTGACTGAGAATGCCCCGCATGCATGATTTTATGTTGGCTTCTGTCACATCCATACAGTTTTAAATACAATACCTACAATTAAAAACAGTTTGTTTTTAGTGCATTTATTTAATTCCTGGGCTCCCAGAAACAGCGTTGGTTCTGGGCGGCACGGTGGTATAAGTGGTTAGCACGGTCGCATCACAGCAAGAAGGTTCTGGGTTTGAGCCCAGCGGCCAGTGGGGGCCTTTCTGTATGGAGTTTGCATGTTCTCCCCGTGTCTGCGTGGGTTTCCTCCGGGTGCTCCAGTTTCCCCCACCGTTCAAAGACATGCAGTTAGGTTAATATGGGACGACCTTGGGCTGAGGTGAGTGCTCCCCGGGCACTGTTAGCATGGCTGCCCACTGCTCTGGGTATGTGTGCGTGCTCATTGCTCATGTGTGTGTGTGCATTGCCAGATGGGTTAAATGCAGAGAGGAATTTCACAAGTGTGTGAAGTTCTTCTTCTTCCATCTGTAACAGGGAGTGATGTTGCATTCCATTAATACACTTTACAATAGATTACTAGATTCTAACAGAATACATAAGCCAAAATAATTGGGGATCTTTTTTAATGGGCTCCGACTCATTACAAATATGAATAGGTGGGCCTCAAAGGAGAAAAGGTTGAGAACCCTTGATTTAAAGTATAGTGGAATGCTGACTCGAAGCATTCAGTTGCCTGAACAGGTTCTGGGGGGGTCTGACAGTGATCAAGTCGAAGTTGATAACTCTGGGAGACTACTTTTAAAACTTTGTGCAGTAGTTGACATGAATGTC
The DNA here is from genome assembly GCF_027579695.1 of Neoarius graeffei. NCBI lineage: Eukaryota > Metazoa > Chordata > Actinopteri > Siluriformes > Ariidae > Neoarius > Neoarius graeffei. The sequence goes on from NC_083584.1 coordinate 71,830,538, forward strand.
CATTGGATGCAGTAGCATGGCAAGTTGCATATATTATTGCTCAAACATATTTTGAATAAGATGAGGTAATGATCTGAGGTAACAAAGTGTGACAATATTTTCTATATATAATCTGAATGTTAGTATACGATCAAAAGTGTGACCACCATTATGAGTAGGACCTATGATGTTCTGATTAACCCCTACTGAATCTAGAATGGACACAAAGGCCATTTTCAGAGGGTCTTCTGGGTTATTGAAATGAATATTAAAGTCTGCACCAACTAAGGCTATGTCTAAGGAAATAGCCAGGTCTGAGATGAAATCTGCAAATTCAGGAAGAAACTCAGCATATGACCCTGGGGGCCTGTAAATAAGTTATTGAATTGACTGGGTAGACTTATTTTTTGGAGACTACATACAGTGTCTTGCAAAAGTATTCATCCCCCTTGGTGTTTGTCCTGTTTTGTCGCATTACAAGCTGGAATTAAAATGGATTTTTGGAGGTTAGCACCATTTGAGTTACACAACATGCCTACCACTTTAAAGGTGAAAATTGTTGTTTTATTGTCACAAACAATAATTAAGATGAAAAAACAGAAATCTGGAGTGTGTATAAGTATTCACCCCCCAAAGTCAATACTTTGTAGAGCCACCTTTTGCTGCAATTACAGCTGCAAGTCTTTTGGGGTACGTCTCTATTAGCTTAGTGCTGGGATTGTTGCCCATTCCTCAAGGCAAAACTGCTCCAACTCCTTCAAGTTAGACAGGTTGCGTTGGTGTACAGCAATCTTCAAGTTATGTCACAGATTCTCAATTGGATTGAGGTCTGGGCTTTGATTAGGCCATTCCAAGTCATTTAAATGTTTCCCTTTAAACCACTCCAGCGTAGCTTTAGCAGTACGTTCAGTGTCATTGTCCTGCTGGAACGTGAACCTTCGTCCCAGCCTCAAACCTCTGGCTGACTCAAACAGGTTTTCCTCCAGAATTGCCCTGTATTTAGTGCCATCCATCTTTCCTTCAGTCCTGACCAGCTTTCCTTTCCCTGCAGATGAAAAACATCCCCACAGCATGATGCTGCCACCACCATGCTTCATTGTGGGGATGGTGTTCTCAGGGTGTTGGGTTTTCACCACACGTGGCATTTCCCATGATGGCCAAAAAGATCGATTTTAGTCTAATTTGACCAGAGACACTTCTTCCATGTGTTTGGGGAGTCTGCCACATGCTGTTGGGCAAGTTCCACATGTGTTTTCTTAAGTAATTTCTTTTTTTGGGCCACTCTTCCACAAAGCCCCATTCTGTGGGGTGTACGGCTTAAAGTGGTCCTATGGACAGATACTCCCATCTCCACTGTGGATCTTTGCAACTCCTTCAGTGTTATCTTTGGTGTCTTTGTTGCATCTCTGATTAATGCCCTCCTTGTCCGGTCTGAGAGTTTTGGTGGGCGACCTTCTCTTGTCAGGTTTGTAGTGGTGCCATATTCTTTCCATTTTGCTATAATGGATTTAATGGTGCTCCCTGGGATATTCAAAGTTTGGGATATTTTTTTATAATCCAACCCTGATCTATACTTCTCCACAACTTTGTCTCTGACCTGTTTGGAGTGATCCTTGATTCTTACGTTGCTTGCTTAGTAGTGTTGCAGAGTCAGGGTCCTTCTAGAACAGGTTGAGTTTATACAGACGTCATATGATAGATCATGTGACACTTTGATTGCACACAGGTGGATCTTAATCAACTAATTGTGTGACTTATGAAGTGAATTGGTTGGACCAGCTCTTATTTAGGGGTTTCATATGAAAGGGGGTGAATACTTATGCACACTCCAGATTTCGCTTTTTTTTTTCCATCTTTAAACTGTGACACAAACAGCAATTAAGATGGGGGGAAAAATCACCTTTAAAGTGGTCGGCGTGTTGTGTAAATCAAATGGTGCGAACCCCCCAGAAATCCATTTTCATTCCAGCTTGTCATGCAACAAAACAGGACAAACACCAAGGGGGATGAATACTTTTGCAAGGCACTGTATGTTGTTAGTCTGAAGAACTTTAAATGTATTGAATTGATGTCCAGGTTTTTGTGTCACACCTGTAAACATTTTAAAATAAGTTCAATAATCATATATTTAGTTAATTGATTAAGATGACATTTTTTTGCACTGTGGGTTAACATACTAAAATTAATTTTTGTTTTTCTTTCTAGCTTGAACACGATACAGTGAGTCAGACCACATTTTCAGCAAAGCTCTCACCTGGTCCCACAACACATCTAATAATGAAGTCCAGCAGCATCTGTACTTCCTGAGAAGGCTAAAGTAACTTGGCATGGCAGCCAAACTTCTTAACTTCTACAGGGGTGCCATCAAGAGCATTCTCGCCAACAAGACTCTTCAGTGACTCGTTAGAACTTAGAACTGCTCAAAACATCTCAGGAGCAGCCTAAACATCACTGGAGGACATTTGCCACACCGGGTTCACCAAGAAAGCCCAGGATATCATCATGGACAGAACACAGCTTGTTTACACAGTGACCATCAGGTACATGCTACAGGAGTGTAAACTGAAGAAAAATGTTGTGAAGGAACGGTTTTTATCCACAGGCCATCAAGCTTTTCAATCAATCACATACAGCTGCCTTTGTTCAATTCCCTCCACACATGCAACTCATACCAAACCTTGCACATAAGGAGAAAAAACATTTTAAATAATTGCTTGATACTTATATTTACACAATACTGATGCCTCTTTTATTGTACAAGTTTACTGCCATTGTGTCTGCTATACCCACCTCACATTAGTTGTAGTATTAGTGGACCTGTACACCTCACGGTGCAATTTACACCCATTTGATAACATAAGCTGTCTCGCCCATTCATCCATTATCTGTAGCCGCTTTATCCTTCTACAGGGTCGCAGGCAAGCTGGATCCTATCCCAGATGACTACGGGCGAAAGGCGGGGTACACCCTGGACAAGTCGCCAGGTCATCACAGGGCTGACACATAGACACAGACAACCATTCACACTCACATTCACACCTACGCTCAATTTAGAGCCACCAGTTAACCTAACCTGCATGTCTTTGGACTGTGGGGGAAACCGGAGCACCTGGAGGAAACCCACGTGGACACGGGGAGAACATGCAAACTCCGCACAGAAAGGCCCTCGCCGATCGCTGGGCTTGAACCCAGGATCTTCTTGCTGTGAGGTGATAGTGCGAACCACTGCACCATCAATCTCTCTAGTTTTGATGGTTTATCAGAAGGATTGCAGAGAAAGAATTTCAACGTAGTGTGTTACTGCCTGTTTACGGGGCAGAGACCAATAAAGTCAAGTTTGGATTTTTTTTCTGAAGGCTGAGAAAAGGGACTTGGTAAGTGAGGGGAAAAAAAAAAAAAAAAAAAAATCACATCAGTAACCAACAGAACCTCAGACCAATTTTTTTACATCTAAAGAAATGTTTACACAAACTGCAGATCTCTGTTTTATTAACACCTTAAAACCTGCTACTACATTTCAGCTTTTCTATCTGGTCTTAGTCAAAGATTTTTCCTGTGTGCGAGTGCGATAATAGGTTTATTCAGGAGCCAGTTCCAGCAAACACTAATGACGTCAGAGTAGACAAAGGTGTACGTGACCATGTGTGCGCGCGCGTGGGGGGGAGCAGCGAGATGAATGGCCGTGGACTCGGTTGTTGTGCTGCAGAAACACACACACCTGTGTGTGTGTGTGTGTGTGTGTGTGTACCTGCTGAATTTCCCCATGAAGCATTACCATGATGCCCTGTCCAACACACACACTGCTAGATCAGTCCTTCCTACTCTGCTCATGCAGAGGCCAGAGGGTTGCCATGACAACTAGCTACATTAAGGACACCAGAGTAGTGGTGTCACAGCGTCCACAAGCGTGTGTGTTACAGCACTGTTTGCTCCTTACATGAGACAATGCTCACAGTCGCACACCAGTCACTCTTTGTTGTATTTCTACAAGTTACAGCAATTTCTGCACTGAAAACAAAACACACACAAAATAAATGCACACGCAGCCAGTTGCCAAAACTCCCAGACAGAAATCAAATTTATTTATCGTCACCTTAGTGGCACACCAGCAGAAGACAGGATGTACAGTACGTATGTATATGGTTGGGTGGGCAGTGTGTGTGTGTGTGTGTGTGTGTGTGTGTCGCATCACTTCATGCTGTGAAGAATACATAGTAAAGAAACTTTTTCCAACAAAATCATGAGAAATGAAGTCAAGGACACTTCCTTCCGAAAAGGGGCAAGAAGTGGGCAGGGGTCACAACTATGAACGAGTGAGTAAGTATGAGAGAGGGGCAGGAAGAGAAAAAAAAAAAAAAATTGAAATGGTTAATTTTTCTGTCTCGTTATTCAGACCACAAGAATAAAGGAACTTTTTTTTAGTGAATGATTAAGAAGCAAAGGGAAGTTTTTCCATGTGGACACTGTTTTCTTGCACATGACTGCCTAAACACAATGAGATTGAAAAACAAAACACTCATTTGCATACAGATGTTTTATCCGCTTTAAAACTTGTCCTGCTGTGGATCTGACGGAGCTCACTAATGAAATAAACACTGTCCCTCTTCCTACTCTGCATTTATAATATTTATATAATCTATACATTGACCCCAGTTGGGTCCCTTAGTGTACTCTATGTGTCGTGTTTAGTGTCCTCGATGCAACGCGTGTGTGTGTGTGCGCTCAGTCATCATCACTTTGTTCAGCACACTCGTCCTTGCTCTCACACAGCGCGCTCTCGTCGATGTTTTCGAGCGAGTCGGCGCGTTGCACAGAGAGCTCCGAGAGAGCCATGCTGCTCAGACGACTCTGCTCCGGGTAAAGCCATGGCTTAAAGTCTGGATTGTGCTTCTGCTTCCACTCGCTGTACTTCACACACGCCCATGCAATACGCTTCATCGCCTGGGAGAGGGCAGAGTAAAAAGCAAGAGGATCTTTATTGACACTGACATGCTTTAAATGAGCACATGCATGCACGTGTGCGCGCACACACACACACACACACACACACACACACACACACACACACTACTCACTTTAGGAGCCAGAAGCTGGGAAGATTTATTCACCACCCACTTAGGGAGAGAACCTGAGGGAAGAAGGGAGAGTTGATCTTTTCTGAAGTGTGACCGACTTGCATCATATTTGGGGTCATTTTAATGGTAAAGTCAGTGATTTCTGCAGGTCTCTCATGACTCATAAATGTAATGCTGTATACTCCATGCGTGTGTTGTGTTACCTCTAGGGTCAACCTGTGCCAGGTAAGTTAAGGTACAGCTGGAAGGACCATTGCTCTGGATGAGGTAACCTGTCTGGATGGAAACGGCTCGCACCAGCTCCTTCTTTGGTGGGTAATTCTGATATAAAAACACACACGCAGTCAAGAGATGAAATACAAACTAGTATTTAAACATGGAGAATAAACAGACTTGACAAAGGTGAACTTTGACCTCCTACTGTCACTTACCTGGTGTTTGACAGAGTAGTTCATGATGATGTAATCGCTTCCTATAGGCAGCCAGGAGCGCAGAGTGATCACATCACGATTCTTTAGGGGTTTAGGACACTTCCCTGAAACAACCATAAATAATCAACTACAACAACTTAGGAGCCGATAAGGAATTACTCGGAAAGTCCCATATGTGAACTGAAATGCATGAAGGGAATTTTTTTTTTTAAATTTTACAGGAGTAGTAGCCGACATCAGCGTTCGCAGTCAGTTTGCCGATGTCAAAGGTCTCGATCACGTTCAAGTCCCATTTTCGTCGATAATCGATGTCGTGGAGGACGTCATACATGGTTTCTGCAGAAATGTCCTTACACACCATCCGACACTGGAGGGTGGGGGCAGAGACAGACAGACAGAATTACCTACAATGCACTAAAACCCACATTCTGGAAGTGGGAAAAGTTCAGGAAGGAAAAACAGGTGAGTGAACACTTAATAATGAAGAAAAGATGTTAATAATTCTAGAACTCCGCTCCAAAAACTAAAAATTCAACATTAGTGAGGAAACCGATGAAGAAAGATAAGAGCAAACTTATTTTCCTTCTCAATCCCTCTTTCTCCATCTTTATAGGACAACGTGTAACTCCGGAGATAATAAGTGAAGGTGAGGAACCTGAAATAATCTCGTCACACTTCCACACCTGCTGCTGTGAGAAAATTTCACTCGTTCAGCGTCAGCACACATCAGAGGCTTGTTTAGAGTGTACGGAGGTCAGGGGCTGAGCCCACTGCATGTGCCCCCCCCCACACACACAGATACACACACTCCTGTGTCTTCGCATCCTTTCTTTGCAACCTCATTGAGAAAAAAAAAAAAAGGCAGTCATGCAGTTCCTAAATATATTAGTACAGGAGTGTGTCTGCAAAGCTACAAAAACTACAGCGGGCTCAACATATCTGCAGGGGATATGTTCCAAGATCTAAGGATGGAAATAAATACACTCACTGGTCACTTTATAAGGGACACCCATCCACCTGCTGTTTTATGCAGTTCTCTAAATCAGCCGATCCCTTGACAGCACCATAATGCATAAAAGCACACAGATACAAACCAAGAGCTTCAGTTAATGTTCACTTCAAACATCAGAATGGGGAAAAATTGTGGTCTCTGGGACTTGCACCGTGGCATGGGTGTTGGTGCCAGATGGACTGGTTTGAGTGTTTCAGAAACTGCTGATCTCCTGGGGTTCACATACACAGTCTCTAGAGTTTACACAGAATGGTGTGAAGGAAGAAAAAAAAAAACTTGAGTGAGTGACCGTTCTGTGGGTGAAAACGCTTTGTTGATAAGAGAGGTCAGAGAAGTGGTCTTTATCATATGTACACTCAAGCACAGTGGAAAAAAAAAAAAAAGTCTTCCTCTGCATTTAACCCATCTGAACACATGCATGTGCACACACACAAGCAATGAGCGCATGCACACACACACACACCCCAGCGGGCAGCTATGCTACAGCACCCGGGAAGCAGTTGGGGGTTAGGTGCCTTGCTCAAGGGCACTTCAGTTATGATACAGAGGGAGGGGAAAGTGCTGCTCATTTCACTCAACTCCCTTCACGTTTTTTCTGCCAGTCCCAAGAACTGGGCCCAAAGGATCACCAGTTCAAAGCTGCTTCTCCAACCTTCAGGCCATGGCTGCCCCCTTATAAACAACTCTTTGCAACCGTGGTGAGCAGACAAGCATCTCGACATGCAACAGCAGATCACCACATTGGCTTCTACTCCTGCCAGCCAAGAACAGGAATCTTAGAATCAAGAACAAGTTCCTATTAAAGTGGATGGCGATAATAATAAACTCATATATATATATATATACACACACACACACAGGGGCAAAAAAGTATTTAGTCAGCCACCAATTGTGCAAGTTCTCCCACTTAAAAAGATGAGAGGCGCCTGTAATTTTCATCATGGGTACACTTCAACTATGAGAGACAGAATGGGGGGAAAGCATGGTGCCGTGACGGCACTTTTCCCCCACTAGTTCCATATCATGCGAATTCCCTTTACTGTCTATCTGCGCATCTCAGAATGACACAGGACAATGGGTGAACTAGATTTTTTTTTTTCCCCCAGCCACGGTACGCCGGAAATCCGGCGCGGCGCCAGAACGCTATCACCCCTGCACACACACACACACACACAATCATGGGGAAGACTGCTGACTTGACTGTTGCCCAGAAGATGATCACTGATGCCCTCCACAAGGAGGGTAAGCCACAAAAGGTCACTGCTGAAAAGGGTGGCTGGAAAAGGTGCACAAGCAACAGGGATGGCTGCAGTCTTGAGAGGATTGTCAAGAAAAGTTCATTCAAGAACTTGGGAGAGCTTCACAAGGAGTGGACTGAGGCTGGTGTCAGTGTATCAAGACCCATCACGAACAGACATCTTCAAGAAAGGGGATACAACTTTCGCATTCCTAATATCAAGCTACTCCTGAGCCAGAGACAATGTCAGAAGTGTCTTATCTGGGCTAAGGAAAGAAAGAAATGGACTGTTGCTCAGTGGTCCAAAGTCCTCTTTTCAGATGAAAGTACATTTTGCATTTAATTTGGAAATCACGGTTCTAGAGTCTGGAGGAAGAGTGGAGAGGCACAGAATCCAAGGTGTTTGAAGCCCAGTGTGAAGTTTCCAGTCTGTAATGATTTGGGGTGCCATGTCATCTGCTGGTGTTGGTCCACTGTATTTTATCAAGTCCAAAGTCAACACAGCCATCTTCCAGGAGATTTTAGAGCACTTCATGCTTCCATCTGCTGACGAGCTTTTTGGAGATGCTGATTTCCTTTTCCAGCAGGACTTAGCACCTACCCACAGTGCCAAAACTACTACCAAATGGTTTGCTGACCATGATATCACTGTGTTTGATTGGCCAGCCAACTTGCCTGACCTGAACCCCATAGAGAATCTATGGGGTATTGTCAAGAGGAAGATGAGAAACACCCGACCCAAAAATACAGATATGCTGAAGGCCACTATCAAAGCAACCTGGGCTTCAATAACACCTCAGCAGTGCCACAGACTGATCACCTCCATGCCACACCGCATTGATACAGTAATTCATGGTAAAGGAGCCCCAACCAAGTATTGAGTGTATAAATGAATATACTTTTCAGAAGTTGGAGATTTCTACATTGTAAATCCTTTTTTTGATTGATCTTAGGGAATATTCTAATAATTTGAGATACTGGATTTCTGATTTTCATGAGCTATAAGCCATAATCATCAAAATTAAAACAGAAAAGGCTTTAAATATTTCACTTTACATGAGAATATATGAAAGTTTACCTTTTTGAATTAAATTATGAGAGAAAAAAAAAGAACTTTTTCATGGTATTCTAATTTTTTGAGATGCACTAGTAGGTGATGCCACACAGTGGTAAACACACCCCTGACCCAACTTTCTTTTTTTTTTTTTTTAAATATGTGTTGCAGGCATGAAATTCAAAAGGAGTATATATTTAAAAAAAACAAAAAAACAAAAAACGTCTGTTGTCTGTTCTATTTTCAATGAAACCGGGTTTCTGAGATTTGCAAATGTTACATCGTTTTTGTTTTGTTTTTTTTAAATTCACATTTTACACAGTATCCCAACTTTATGGAATTGGGGTTGTACATACCAATGATAAAAGTTTCCTTTATAAGTTATCTTCAATATGACAGACTTGAAATAAAAATATATATACACTGTAATAAAACGTATGCGAATGTGGTGCATCTCTCTCTGGATTCTGACATTTCCACTGAATACATTTGTATCATGGTTGAGGTGTGGAGACTGATGCAAGCGCAGAAACCTTTTATTTACACGGGTTATTCATAGCAACAAAAACACGAGGCATGAACAGGAGAGGAGAAGTGAGGAACACAATGAGCATCAGCCTGGAAAATAAAAACAAATGCAAGACAAAAAGATACTAACAGAAATATAGGGTTTCTGGGATTTGCAAATCACATCCTGTTTTTATTTATGTTTTACACAGCATACCAACTTTTTTGGTAATGGGGTTGTACTTACACCCAGGGCTCGAAATTAACTTTTTTTCTTTGTGTCCCCCAGTGGTCCCGAATTCTGTGTTGTATTGTCCCGAATGGAAGCAATAGTGTCCCCATTTTTTCCTCTCTGAAATAACCAGTGGTTAATATTATCATATGAAATTACTATTATATTTGTAACTATGCGATTTTGAACCCTTTATATCATTTTTACAATAAGTCACAAGACACAAGCGACACATCCTATACATCATCTACTTCAAAATTACAGTTATTGCATTTTCAGTTTATTAAACTTTGGCGATCTCACTGTATGAATAGATACCCGTTTATTTAAAGGGGCCAACTAGCTCATTCAGAAAATGTTTCAACTCCCTACATCTGCAGTACACTTTAGCTGAAAATAAGACCCCTTTTATGTTCATTTCATCTACTTATACCTTGAATATCTGTTGGCACTTATAAGGCCAACTTATCATTTTCACCATTACCGTTATCCATTTTTATTAACTTTCCGTTATCCATTACCGTTATCCATTTTTATGAACTTTCCGTTATCCATTTTATGAACTTTCGCTGCCGAAACGTGGGTGCAAATGTTAGCAACATCAACATAGTGCCAGGTCCGAGCCTAGTTGTGCTGCTGACTGACTAAACTTTCTGAACTAGAAAGACACCAAGAAAACTCACTTATTCTGTTGAACGGTATCTTCCGTCAATATCATCCACATCATTCCTGTTGTATTTTATAACGTGTCTAACAGTGTTCATTAAGTTCATTCAGTTGCTAGCGTTGCCTGCAGACCAGGCGAGGACACTTTGGATCCTGAAGGTCGCGGAGACGTTATGTCTGGGCTTTCAGTTTCTTCCCCGCGGTCGGTCCGCTTCAACCACTTAAGCATTTTTGTTCTGGCAAGAGTCGGCGCAGCGTGTGCGGTAGCAATTCCATTCCAAGCCCATATAATGCGGACTCCGGCCGAAGGTTCTAGAACAGAATGCGCTGCTCTGTAGCCTACGGATGCAGGTGCATCGAAAGTGTAGCTACTATGTATTTTTCGCTGTTAACGTTTTAAAATTAAAATCGACAAATTAGGTGAATGTCTACGTATGTGTTACGGCTTTGTAAATAATATTAATGTAGAACTTTTTTTCTAGATCTATTTTTTTTTCCATTGTCCCGGGATTGTCCCAGATATGATAATTTTGTGTCCCGATGACATTTTTTAATGGTCCCCGGGACGTCGGGACACCGTTAGTTTCGAGCGCTGCTTACATGCCACCACAGAATTCAGATCTCAAACAAATACACATGGCTCAGTGACGGCAAGTGACTCTACGTTCACACCAAACACGGCGAGAGCGTCAAAACAACTGAAAATCATTTAATTTTCCATGTGATCCAGTGTCTCTCGGCCTGAGGAGCAGCATGACCACTGGCGGCATGGCTTGGGTAGTGGGGCGTCAGCTATGATGTAATTCAGCAGTAACCAATCGGAATTTAGAAGTGCTGTGCTTGAAAGAATACAACCTTGTAAATGTTGGTTCCATTCAAATCGTTCCCGAGTAGCCTACCATGGAGGAGAAACCGATCATTTGGGGACTCCAAAGCATGGGCCAAGGTACTGGAAACTGTACTGTAGGTGTTTCAAGAGAGTTGAAGTGCAGAATATATTTTGGGAAAATATGAGGGAATAACGTGCAAAAGAGCGTTCGCAATTTACTCACGTGGCTTGAATGATACTTTTGAATGGGATGTCATACAAGCTGTTTATGTTGGACATGTTCAAATGAAAGCAGTCACCTTTGTTGATTTAAAAAAAAGCCCTTCCAAATAAAAAATAAATAAAATGTCCACTTAGACTCCAATAGTATTAGGCCGAATCCCATTTCACCCCTTGGACCAACCCCTTGGCCCTTCCCCTCCATTTTGCGCGTTCACGTGAAGGGGTAGGGGTATCCCAATCCCAGTTAACACGGAGGGGTAGGGGAAGGGGTAGGGCTTCTGTACCCCTCCAAACGGAGATTTTCCTGGAGCTGACTCCGAACGAAGGGGTTTGAGTGATTTCCCACAATGCTATGTGGATTTCAGCGAGATTTCATGCGGATTTCATAAAGATGGCGGTTCCCGCGGCGAAAGATTGTCATAAATGTATTTTCTCCATTATTTACGTGTTTTAAGTTGTTATCCAGAGGAAACACGCCGCTTGATTCGCTTTCGAGCTGAGAATGAGCAGCGATTTCTGAAATCCAAGCTGCTGCTAAAAAGCTTTGGGAGTGAGTATTGTTTTCGGTTGCTTGACTGTGTATGTTTTGTTCTGTTATTCTCGCTTTTATTGTTTACATGAGTGTTCTGACACCTCATTCTGTCGGATGTGGTGCACGAAGCGCCAAAGATATCCCATTCAGTGGTGTTAGTTAACAAATCACACTCTGCTAGCAGAGATTTCTGGTTCTGGCTCTGACTGTAGCGGCTGGTCGCAGCCAATGACGCATTTGGTCGCGTTTTGCTAACGTAAACGCTGACGGAGGTACGCGATGACGTATGCGATCGTTGAAGGGCTATCCCAATACATAAGGGTTGAATTTCAAGCCCTATCCCTTGTAGCTCAGTTTCAAGGGGAAGGGCCAAGGGGAAGGGGGAGGGGTAGGGGTAGAAATTAGAATTGGGATTGGGCCTTAGTGTTACAGTTTTTAAATTTGTTAATTATATATTTTAAGACACCTACCAGGTGAGGTGCGTTTGCTTTGCTTTCCTTTTACATACAGTTTGCAAGACGAAGACTTCTGACCTTGTAGTCGTCCATTTCACCTACACAGAGTGTCCATGAATTTACCACCATTGTTAGCAGGGCAGCCAGAGTGAATGGACACACTCTCCATGTTTCATGCGAACGTAGGGGAACAAAAGCATGAGCTGTAACCAGAACACACACACACACACACACACACACACACACACACACACACACTGACCCATATTGGAGTATTAAAGTAGGCTGCAGAGATTCACAATCAAGTTTTAATGATTTATAGAATGCAGAAGCAGGTCAGTAATATTTCTGTTCACACCACCTGAGGCAAAAACAGAGAAAAAGGAATATAAAAAAGAAGGTATAAATGACACAAAATAAAGGTGTAAAAGCTGACCCAGAAGCAGTGCTGGTGCCATACATCCTCCCCTTCTCTCTCTCTCACACACACATTACACCTCCATCCTGACTAGTGGCGCGTGGTATTATCGGTATACCAATATATCGTGGTGCAGCTTGAAAAAGATACGTATCGCGGTACGATTTTGACATATCGGTTCAGTCGGGTTCACTCGGGAATCTTCGCAAGTTTCCGTAAATAGTTCGTCTAATCATGGAAATGTTGAAAATATTTGATCAACTGCTTTTTTTTTTTAAATTTCATTTCAATGTATAAATCTTGAATAATATAATAATTCACTAGCGTATTTATTGTTTTTGAGACGATAAATAAAATCGAAGGTTCCAGAATCCCTTGCTCGAATGCAAAAAAATAGTTGCTTCGGTCACGCTTTCAAAATGGCAGCCTCCGTCGGCGCCGATGACTACAAGTTCAACGTTGTGAAAAATCCTAAGGGAAAGGCTGCCGTTTGGCAGCACTTCGGCTTAATTATTTAGAAGAGGGAAAAGCAGGAGTGAAGAAAACGTTGCTGGGTGCAAAATCTGTAAAGCTATAGTTAAGTGTCGTGGGGGAACAACTACTCTAACAACACATTTGAGACGCCATCATCTGAGTGTTTCGGCTGTTTCGGCGTGCAGTGCTGTTAATAGCAAAACCCCCACGGAATTACAACAGACCGTGCAACATACAAGCACTCTACATATTCCACATTCTGTGCCAAAACAAACTATAAATAATGCATTTTCTAGTACCAAGAATTACCAGAGCACATCTGAAAAAGCGCAACGAATCACTTCTAAAATAGCAAGAGTCATCGTGAAAGACATGAGGCCGTACAGCATGGTGGAATCCAAGCAGTTCAGGGAAATGCTGGCTGAATGTGAGCCCCGGTATCAAGGGACATCTAGAAAAACTCTCTCTGAGGTCGTCATTCCCAAAATGTATTCCCAAGTTTATGAAGTTTAAAGCAGCTTACAACATGCTGAATTGGTAAGGAATTTGTTTTACTGCAAGCACAATCTGTTAATCACAGTAACACATGTATGCATAAATTACTTATTTTATCTGATTCGGATTCATTTTCTTGAATTAATTTGACCGTCAATAGGTAACTGGAATAAAACTTAAAACAAGTTGTTTTTAAACAGCACAACATTGCATTTCATTATGTGGTAGAATATATAAATCATAATAAAATCAGTAACTTAAGTATGCTGAAGCCCAGTGTGAAGTTGACTATCTAGGGTAGGACATTACTGATGTTGGACAAACTTGTATCTGGCTGGAAGTGACGGCCTTTTACTCGTGTTTTTCCATTCTTTACAAAAAGCTGCCAGATGTGTTGTGATTTTTTTTCTCTCTATGCTCAAACATTACAGTGTTTGTCTAACATTATTTTTTATTATTCAAATTTGTGTAGATTGACTACATGGTAATTTCTTTTACACACAGGCTATTTACTAAACTACTAGTACATGTAACTAGTTAAATAGTTAATAAAAATCACATGTTTAATAATCAAGGCTTCTTCTGATTACATTTGTTTCCTTACATAATTGTTTTGCGTAAAGAAAAGCCAGTCTTGTACTAAAATATCATGATACGCTGATCATGTATCGCAATATATCGCGATACAAAAATTCTCGTGATACCCATCCCTAATCCTGACTGCTTCCATACACACCGCTGTTTATTTGAACGAAAACACTTCACCTGGAGAAACCTCGGAATCTCACTGAAGTGTAATTGAACACAATTATTAATCAGTCACAAAGATTTAATGATTAATGAGAACTCATTCAGAGGTTAAATTCTAACGCTTTCAGAAAGAAAGCAGGAGAACTTGGCTTTAGCGTCAGTTTCTCAGTCCACGTTAATACGTTTCAGTTTTAAAACTAAAATGATCTCCATCCAGATGAGTGCTTTAGCTCCGTATCAGAAAATCTCAGTCCATACCAACACGCCCCATCAATTACACTGGGCATGCATATGCCAGCATAAATCGCTGACACCATCTGTCTTCTTCTGGAAAAGGGTCATGTGACCCAGTCAGGAAGTGAACGGGAGTGTCTGCATCATCGTTTCCAAACGTTGCAGTTTTTGTCCGTCTACACTAAAACGCTACCCTGGAGTTTTCAAACTAAAACGAGGCAAGCAGCGTTTCCAAAAGTCTCCGTTTTTGGAGCCCGAAAACTCTGGAGTAGTGTGGACACCAGGCGTAAACAAACACCATGCACTTTAAAACTAAAACGTATTAATGTGGACGTAGACTCAGTCTATGATAACATATTGACTAGCTATAAGAAAAGTCTTGGATGTGGACATCTGTAAATTATATCCTCCCCCCCAGACACACACACACACACACAGTCCCACACATTCCCCATCCTGCTTATTTTCTGTCCTCCATTTTCTACGTTCCACCCGTACTCCATCAGATCACCATCCCACACCGTCTCTGCTTCACTCATTCTCTGCCACTATGAGCCAACATCCTGCTCATTTTCCATCCTGCATGTTCTACGTTCTACCTGTACTACATTCCAAATGTTCCCAGTTCCATCTCTTCCCTGTACAACATTTTATCTGGACGAGATATTCTGTTCCACACACTCGCCGTCCCACACGCAGGATGTTTACAGTTTAAATGAAGAAAATGTTTAATTTCCATATACATTCAGGAAAGCAAGTGTGAAGATAACTGAGTGGGATTTCTGAGCTACTGCAGCAGATAAAACCACAAGTGGGAGGACAGGCAGAGAGAGGGCGCGAGAGAGTGTTTGTGACGGTGTGTGGGCAGGGGGAAGCCCGACATCATTAAGGAGCATCTCCTCAGATCACCCACCCACGCACGCCACTGTTTGTGTGGTGCTCACGGTAAAGTCATGCATTCCCACATATGGAAGCTTTCCTTTAAAGGATCAGTGTTCTGTAGCAGTTGATGTTGCGGATTTGTTTGAGTTCAGCACTGTGGATTTCAGTAATGATGAATACTTCACACACCTGGGTAACCATCTGAGATGGCAGTATTAACATCCTGGAACCATAACAGTATAGAGATCTTGCAGTCACGTGACCGGAAAGTACACAGCCGCCATCTTGTTGGTAAAAAACACCGCTGAATACTGCTGCACTCGTGTACAGAATGGATCAATTTCAACCGACGGACTACACGGCTCATTTTTCTAATGAACAGATAACTAGATATACATGTCTAAAATAAACTATCTACAGATTAGTGACCCTTATGGCTTACCGGACGGAGTTTTCACGACCGTGTCAGTGGATGTTGAACTGCCAGCGGAATACCCAGATGTGTATAATTACCTCATCAACTTTCCCTCGCTGTTCAGTGGTGAAGCACTGCGTGCTTATAAATCTCTGCACAGTTATCTTTACAGAAATTCAGGATTTGTCAGCGACTCAGATGTGACATCTTGTAAACAAGAAAATAATCCTCATTGGACGGGTAAGTCACTTAAGTATTGAGTATAGCACTGACCAGCTGATTATAGAATAGAATTTCCAGCTGTAATTCCAAATCGTCCGTCTTGTTTACATGGATCTGGCATTGGAGAGGTAAAGGCTTAGCAGTGGAGGTTTGAGTGGCTGTTTTCTGAGCTTAGTCAACAGGCCGGCTCTGCCTGCAGCCTGGCTTTTGCTTCCGCTCCCGACGCCGCCTCCTTCGCTTTGCTTCCGATAACAATCCACGGAGACCCCGCTGGTCTCACTATCTCATCCAGAATGTTGTGCATGCGATGGAAATCACTACAAACCGTCATTTTCTGCTGGAAACCAATGTCCAGTAAGTCCATACGGTTGTAGTGGATATTGAAGTCCAGTACAGATGAACAACACGCAAAAATACACACAAAAAACATAAACGTGCACAGGTAGGGAGAGCTTGTAGCCGCAGCCGTTGTAGTAGAATTGTATATAGTAGGGTTTTCCAGAAGAAAAGGTAGAAGCAGAAGTAGAACCAGAAGTAGAAGGCGGAAATATGGCATTTGACCGACAAGATGGCGTCTGTCACAATCTGGATCGGCTGTGACGTCACATGCAAGTGCTCCCCTCTGGTTTAGCACCATGCAGAAAGTAAGTGTGTGTAATAATTCTTCTCAAAAGACAATTCAAACATTATAATTAACTTATTTCTGTTTGCGCTTTAAAGGAAAATTCTCGGATTTTTTTTTAAACTTGGGCCCCATTTTTCTGTCTCTTTGGGTCCAAATATTTGGTAGGGACAAAAATCATTTTAAATCACTCTAGTATTGAGTTAGAACACTATAAAGTGGCAACTGTAAAACAGCGATACACTTACACTACGTTCACACTGCAGGCTGAAGTGACTCAAATCCGATCTTTTCGCCCATATGTGACCTGTATCCGATCTTTTATTGACAATATGAACGACACAGATCCGATTTTTTCAAATCCGACCCAGGCCGTTTGGATATGTGGTCCTAATTCCGATTCCTATCCGCTCTTTTCATATGCGACTTCAGTCTGAACCGCCAGGTCGCATTCATCCGACTTACACGTCATCAACAAGCCACAAACGTCACTATTCTGCGCTGAAGTAGGCGGCGGGTCTCTCAAAAAAAGTTACAACAACATGGCGCATAATCACGGGCGCAGATAGAGGGTGGGACGGGTGGGATTCGTCCCACCCAGATTTAAATTCACCTCGCTCGGTCCCCCCCACTTTGCATAAGGCAAACCTCACGGAAAAATCAAAAGACTAATTACCATTCGGTTTATTGAGGTGCACAGCAGTGTATACATAGTTGCAACAACTCACATAAAACAAAGACTGATATTCGGTTGGTTGAGCTGCGCAGACTGCACAGGTTGCGAGCTCGAGCTTGGTTGCTATAGTAACCCACAACATGTTTGACAGGCATATCGGGGTTGGGGTTGGTTTGCTGGCAGCTTTATCCCCCCCCCCCCCAGTTTTTTGTCCCCCCCAGTTCAAAAAACGTATCTGCGCCCCTGCGCATGACATCAATGCGAGGGACGCTTCGGGCTGTGAAGGTTCTGAATCTTCTCAATGGAAGGACGCAGAGGTTAGGGAGCTGATTTCCATTTGGGGGGATGCAGCTATTCAAGCTAGATTGGATGGGTCATACCGCAACCGGGCGGTTTTACTTCCGTAAACACTGGCCATGCTCACTGCGTGTGACGTCGTCGTATCCTGCAATGCGCATGCGGAACACTTTTAGGTCGCTTTTCGTTCATACTGAGGATCACATACAAGTCGCATATATATGTTAATGTGAACGACCTCACAAAAAAATCGGATTTCACAAAAAAAAATCGGAATTGAGCATTAAGCCTTGCAGTGTGAACGTAGCGTAATTCTGCAGGGCAGCTGTAAATCTCACGGGAGTTGAGTTGTTGCCAGAAGACAACAGCAGAAACGTGAGCGAAAGAGCAGCGTCATGTTCCAGAGTTGGACCATCGCACCGTAGTTTACTGTGATCCAAAAGTTTTTTTTGTTTTCTTTTCAATAAATGGTTCGTGTTTGCACATTTCCAAATTGTGGCAACAAAATGAGTCTCTGCCCTTCCGTAACATTTCACAGACTGCCTGTGGGGGACAGAGACACACTAACGTTGTGGCTAGCTGCGTTACAAATGGATGTAAACGCCTGCGTCTGTACACTGTACCCTGCAGACCACTGTGCTTGCAGTGACCATTTTGACAGGGATGATTACTGCCAGTCAGATACGTGAAGAAATCCTACACACCATCTTTTCTTCAAGAAAACTGCTGTTCCTTAAGACAGCAGCAAGAGAGACCTGCTGCAGACATAGTGGAGGGGATATTAGCTCAAGTTTTTTTGATGAACTTGCATCAGTACATGCGAAAGCAGGGCAGGATAACGTCAAAAAGTATTCACTCAATAAGCCAGCTGTATGTATAAATTACCTATTGAGCCATGACTGATCACATACATCCATTTCCACTTCAGGGTTTTTTTCTAGAAAAATTTAGTATGAGGGCACTCACCATGGCGAGGGAGCGAAGCGGGGGGGGATGGTGCCGGTTGTCCCCCCCGCCGTGCAAAGCCTTTGAAAAATGCTCCAATGGGACATTCTGAGGCTACGTTTACATTAGACCGTATCTGTCTCGTTTTCTTCGCGGATGCACTGTCCGTTTACATTAAACCACCTGGAAACGGGAATCCGCCAGCGTCCACGTATTCAATCTAGATTGTGACTGGTCCGGTGCTGTGTAAACATTGAGAATACGCGGATACGCTGTGCTGAGCTCTAGCTGGCGTCTCATTGGACAACATCACTGTGACATCCACCTTCTTGATTCGCTGGCGTTGGTCATGTGACGCGACTGCTGAAAAACGGCGCGGACTTCCGCCTTGTATGACCTTTCATTAAAGAGTATAAAAGTATGAAAATACTGCAAATACTGATGCAAATACTGCCCATTGTGTAGTTATGATGGTCTTTAGGCTTGCCATCCTTCCACTTGCAAGTAGTAAGTGATCTGCGCTGGGATCACACACACAGCGGCTCAGTCCCGAATCGTGGCTTGTTCACTTCACTCGCGCGCTCTGTGAGCTGCGCAGGGCCGGAGTGCGCACCCTCCAGAGGGCACTCGCTGTTCAGGGCGGAGTGATTTGGAGCGCAGGATGCCTGCGGAGCCGAGTGTATCCGCGTATTGGCGTTGCTGTGTGCACCACTAACGGTTTTAGTGTAAACGCAAATCGTTTTAAGAACGTTAATCTGATGATCCGCTGATTCGACGTAATGTAAACGTAGCCTGAGGCTATCTGAGAGGGAAATTGTAACAAATTGTCTGTCAACATTGAAAAAGAAAGAAGTAAGGCCAAAAAAAAAGGTGTTTCCGCTAACATGAAATACTAAAATAAGGTCGGTAGGTAGGAAAGTTTTTTTTTCTTTTTTTTTTAAATCTTGTTTGAAAAAATTAACACAAGTAAACATCTTACAAAATAGTATTTTGGCAAGAATCCTTTATACCACACATCATAATAAAATAAGTGTTTTAAATCTTTAAACGAATTTAAAAAAAAATCGCGAGAGTTCGAGTTATGATCTACGGAAGCGATATTTCATGATATTTTCATGTAATAACGTGAAAACACCTCATCAAGAAATAACGTGAAAATAACATCCTAGGCTCGGCTACTTCCATTAAAAGCAGACGGCCTAGCCTAGCCTACTGTAGAACTTGGGTCGAGCAAAAGCATGGCTGAATCCTGAATGACTCCTATTTGTATAAATAGGGGACGACATAGGCGGCAAAATGTAGTGTTTTTCCCTGCCATGGAAGTGCACTTGTATACTGAAGAGGAAGCAATTTGCATTACAGCCTTGAACGAGGATTCAAAATGGCGGCTCGGCTCAGTTTATGCAGGAGGGCTGATAGAAGTGGCGAAACATTTTACTCTTTATCGTTTCTTTCACAACTTGACTGCGTTGAAAAATTATGACAAACTAACGCCGCTTACACTAAAATATCGAGGGAAATTTGTAATAAAAACTTTACGGTCGGCAATTTCGACGCGGAAATTCTCGATCGGTCGGGTTACCGGAAACACACTTTTTTTTTTTTGGCCTAATCTTCTTCTGCCCCGGACAGTCTTTGGCTTTCTTCTGCTTCGTGCCGCGGGATGACATCTTTAAATGCCCAAGTGTCAACAAAAACAACTCGCGAACTACTTCTGTCAAAAGCTCCCGCGCCGGTGGGTGAAAGGTCATTCAGGTTGTATAAATAGGCCACATAAGCCACATAATTAGTTGATTAAGATCCACTTGTGTGCAATCAGTGTCACATGATGTCTGTCAACCATTCAGAAATCTCGCGCTACAAGTCAGCTGACCTTGTATGTAACCCATGTCAAATCTCGCGAGAGCAGCCGCGACAAGTAAACAACTAAACAACATGGCGCCTCAGTCTGGAAAACGCCAATTCGGATTGTTTTTGCACCGTCTGGCGGTGTATCTACTATGATTGGAATATTTTTGGAGCAATTCTAACGTATTTGATGATCAGACACATTGTCACGTAGTGTTGCTGGGATGTTTTCACGGAGTCGGTAAGGGGGCGCACGCCGAGAGTAAGATGGCGCAGCGCCCCTGTTCCCCCGTTTAGACGAAAGCCTGCACTTCTCAGCTGTTGCATTCTAGAATTATAAATGACACCGTCTTGCAAAAAAAAAAAAAAAAAAAAATTCATCCCCCTTGGTGTTTGTCCCGTTTTGTCGGATTACAAGCTGGAATTAAAATGGATTTTCAGAGGGTTAGCACCACTTGATTTACACAACACGCCTACAATTTTAAAAAGGTGCAAATTGTTTTATTGTGACATAAAACAATAATCAAGATGAAAAACAGAAATCTGGAGTGTGCATAAGTATTCACCCCCTTTCATATGAAACCCCTGAATAAGAGCAATTCGCTTCGTAAGCCACATAATTAGTTGATTAAGATCCACTTGTGTGCAATCAGTGTCACATGATGTCTGTCAACCTGTTCTGGAAGGACCCTGACTCTGCAGCACTACTAATCAAGCAACATGAGAACCAAGGAGCCTCCAAACAGGTCAGAGACAAAGTTGTGGAGAAGTATAGATCAGGGTTGGGTTATAAAAAAATATCCCAAACTTTGAATATCCCAGGGAGCACCATTAAATCCATTATAGCAAAAAGGAAAGAAAGAATATGGCACCACTATAAACCTGACAAGAGAAGGCCACCCACCAAAACTCACAGACCGGGCGAGGAGGGCATTAATCAGAGATGCAACAAAGACACCAAAGAGAACACTGAAGGAGCTGCAAAGATCCACAGCGGAGATGGGAGTATCTGTCCATAGGACCACAGAGCAGGGCTTTACGGAAGAGTGGCCAGGGGAGAAAAAAAAAAAAAAATAGCTTAAGAAAACACATTTGAAGTTCGCCCAAAAGCATGTGGCAGACTCTCCAAACACATGGAAGAGTCGTCTCTGGTCAAATGAGACAAAAATTGATCTTTTTGGCCATCATGAGAAACGTCATGTGTGGCGAAAACCCAACACCCTGAGAACAATGAAGCATGGTGGTGGCAGCATGATGCCGTGGGGACATTTTTCATCTGCAGGGAAAGGAAAGCTGGTCAGGACTGAAGGAAAGCTGGATGGCACTAAATGCAGGGCAATTCTGGAGGAAAAACCTCTGGCTGACTCAAACAGGTTGAGACTGGGGCCAAGGTTCACGTTCCAGCAGGACAATGACACTATTGGCCCTTTTCCACTACCCTTTTTCAGCTCACTTCAGCCCGACACGGCTCGCGTTTCGACTACCAAAAAACAGCACGACTCAGCTCGCTTCAGCCCTGCTTAGCCCCTAAAACTTGCACCGTTTTGGAGTGGGGCTGAAGCGAGCCAAACCGTGCCGAGTGAGGCTAGGGGCATGAGCAGACACTCCCCTGTGCACTGATTGGTGAGGAGGAGTGTCCTCACACGCCCACACACGCCCCGCGAGCACGCTGGGATCTGTAAACACCATAAACCCGGAAGAAGAATAATTACGAATTATGAGAATTATGAAGCCTTATGCGCCTCGCCTCATCTATACGCTCTTGCCAGTATCTGTCCGCGTTGTCGGTGACAACAAGCCACAGCACCAAGACCAGCAACACTAACGACTCCATTTCCTCCATGTTTATTGTTTACTATTCGGGTCGTGAGACTACCACTTAAAAGCTCACTGATGTCACTGTTTGCGCTGCTTAACGACATCACGTGACGTCCACCCACTTTCGCTAACTCCACCCAATGTGTCCACCCACTTCCAGCCAGCACGGTTCAGCGCGGTTGTAGTCGAAATGCAACTCCAACAGCCCCGCTCAGCTCGACTCAGCACGGCACGGCTCAGCCCGACTCAGCCGCGTTTGTAGTGGAAAAGCGGCATAAAAGTACTGCTAAAGCTACGCTGGAGTGGTTTAAATAGAAACATTTAAATGTCTTGGAATGGCCTAATCAAAGCCCAGACCTCAATCCAATTGAGAATCTGTGGCATAACTTGAAGATTGCTGTACACCAACGCAACCCATCTAACTTGAAGGAGTTGGAGCAGTTTTGCCTTGAGGAATGGGCAAAAATCCCAGTGGCTAGATGTGCTAAGCTAATAGAGACATACCCCAAGAGACTTGCAGCTGTAATCGCAGCAAAAGATGGCTCTACAAACCTATGCACACTCCAGATTTCTGTTTTTTCATCTTATTGTTTGTGCCACAATAAAACAATTTTCACCTTTAAAGTGGTCGGCATGTTGTGTAAATCAAACGGTGCTAACCCTCCAAAATCCATTTTCATTCCAGCTTGTAATGTGACAAAACAGGATGAATACTTTTGCAAGAGACCATAACTGATAAATAAGCTTACGTTATCTGGGTAATATTGCTGCACAAGTTTTTCTGTTACACTATGACACAAATAAGGTTTACGTACTATATGACCTGACATGAGAATTTTTACACCACTACTTGCAATCTGCTACATTTAGAGATAAAAACTAGTCGGGATTGAAAGAAGAGTGCAGAGTGAGCCTCCCTCTCTCTACACACCAGCTCAAATAAATAGGGACGGCCTTCAAATTCACATACCTCATCCACATAGTCATAATCAGCTGAATATTCTCATACCATTTTGGAAATGGACTTAAGTTCTGCATGACTTCTGTTGTAAAGATCAGAACAGCGCCCCTGTGTGATTAATCGACTACAGGCACTGAATGGGACGCTGCATCAGAGGCCAGAAAAAGAGGAAGGTAAAACAATATTTCTAGAGCCAGTCATTTGCAACAGTTTCTTTAGTTATTGAGGTAAACAGACACCGGTGACTGGATCCTTTCCATGCTGTCAGACACTTATAACCACGTTATGAGCTTCTCCGTGAAGAAAAGACGTGGTTAAGTTTGACAGGGACGTTTGCCTTGTAGGATTACATTTCATCAGTTTAAGCGTTCTAACTTTGTACTGGAGCAATTTCATTCGTTGTCGTCACTGGTAAATATTTGGACCCAAAGAGATAGAAAAATGGGCCCCGGATTTTAAAAATAAATAAAAATAATACGTCCCAGGATTTTCCTTTAATGCACTTATTTCTATAGCAACAGCTCCTTCACAGGTCCTCATACAGCAGATGCTCCACATAAACAGATTTCGAATGCTGATGCCACAGCCATCCGTGGCCTGTGCTCTCACAGAGGGAGGGGTGGCACACGCTCTCTCTCCTGTCAATTATAGCAATACTAGACAAATCACGAGTGGATTAATGAGAGTTCATGCATGCAGAGGTAGGTGGATAGCGCTTTTCTCCTAGTGTTATGGACCCTTTTCACGTGACGTCACGACAAACGCGGCCGCCATTTTGGACGTGTACTACCAGTAGTTTACCACAGCCAGCATTGAGGAACGGCAGCAAAGAAAGTGTTTATTTTCAGCAAGACTTCCATCATGCCACTATGTTGTTGTGCACCTGGATGTAGTAACCATCGACAAACAAGGCAAGGGTTATCATTTTATCGGATCCCGGTAGATGCTGACCGACGGAGAAGATGGATAGCGGCACACCAGCGCTTGTGTAGTGACCACTTTGTTGGAGGTAAGACGAATAAAATTAGCCAGAAAAGGCATTACATTGCTGTTAACATTCCATTCTAGTTTACTGTAATTATGATCTGGCAGCTATTTACACCGGATCCAGTGTAAATAGCCGCCGGAGCCAACGTCCCAGGTTCCGGAGCGCGCTCGCTCGCGGCCCGGCCGGACGTTGGCTCCGGCAGCTATTTACACTGGATCCGGTGTAAATAGCTGCCAGATCATAATTACAGTAAACTAGTAAATACAGTTTTCTGCATCTCGCTCCTTTTTCTTTTATGTTTGTCGCCTTCCTCGCATTCAAACCGATTTGAGCCGAAGTCCACTACATGTCCAAAATGGCGGTCGCGTTTACGAAGGTCACGTGACTGAAAAGGGTCCATACTAGGGGTGGGTATTGGCAAAGAAGTCACGATTCAATTCGAATCACGATTCACATGCTACAATGCATGTGATACATCACGATTCTTGAATTATTGCGATATATTCAACATACTTCAGTGAAAATGTAAAAAAAAAAAAAAAAGAGCATAATTACCAGTGGCTGTGTACGATCTGGATAGTGTCTCCAATTGATGCATAACTCAGAGCAACTCGGTTCATAACTGAATTTATTGAAACGACTTTGGAGGTAGTTGCCATTAAAACAAATATTACTGTTTCCATACTTAACAAGTGGACCCACTAATGACAAAAAGTGCATAGGACTTATAAAACTAAAAATAATAAAAGAAAACTAATAGCAGCAGTTTTCAATTTCTTTGCAGCACCTGCAGTATGGGAGGACAAGGCAATAATAAATATCAAAATATATATACTATAGGGGGCGTCGTGGCTCAGGTGGTTAAGGCGCCATACCATGAATGCGGGCGACCCGGGTTCGATTCCGGCCCGAGGTCATTTCCCGATCCCTTCCCGTCTCTCTCCCGCTCATTTCCTGTCTCTACACTGTCCTATCCAATAAAGGTGCAAAAAGCCCAAAAAAAATATCTTAAAAAAAAAAAAATATATATATATACTATATTACTCAGTGCATTAAATTATCATCATTATATTATTTGTTACATTACTTTACATTATATTTAAATGCCTTATGCATTTATAGTTTGTGGAGCATCCTCAAAATTAGGAAACAACACACTCACTTAGCATATTTCTTTTAGCATGTTGTAGTACCCCAGCAGTTATGTCAGACTCAGTGTGCAGAAATCCTTCTCAGATTTACGCATTTCTGCAGACAGGAGTGCAGCGTGGATGGCAGGCTGTTGCTCTAAAAAGTGCTCAAGCATGTCGTGCGCGCTGTTCCAGCGAGATTTGTAAACAGAGTCGCAGTCGCATATGATGTCTATGCAGAATGTCTAGGTTGCAGTAGCCCGCCGCCGGAAATGCCACTGGCATGAAGGCAGCGGGCGTCAAAAACTCCACGGCGACATCTACAGGACTGGAAGTTGTATTCTACTTGTTTTTGGCTGATGTTCGCCAACCGTTCATACAATTTTATTTATTCATTTTTTTAAATTAATAATCGATATTTGGCGTCAAGAATCGATGCAGTATATTGTGAAAGTTAGTATCGCGATGCATTGTCATGACGATTATTTTGCACACCCCTATGTTATACCACCCCTGACGGCGCATGAGCAGCAGTTTGAAAAGATCTGGAAGCACGTGACGGTGGGTGGGAACTGACCATGAGTAAATTGGTGAGAAAATCCAAGGGGGGGGGGGGGGGGGGGGGGAGATTAAAAACCTGTAATTCATTATTATGGTCAAGTTTTCTGGAACAGTTATGGAAGGAGTCTCCAGTGTTACTGTAACAGTTGGCGGTGACGCTGTAAACAAGCCTTCCAACATCTCCAGGATGGAGAAGTTTACACTTTGCAGTTTCTTGATAACATGGCAAGCCGTTGGTGAGGGAATGACCGTTTATAGCTGCTATGATGTAAGTGACAACAGGAATAAGCTTGTTTCACCGACATTCCACAACATTAAATGTAACTATACATGGATATGTATGACGCCACTATTTAATAAATCATAATTATTGCAGGAAAATCACCTTCAAGTGGTAAACATAACTCCGCTTCTTCACACAACCCCATCGTTGATTTAACTGCAACATCATGTCCCGTCATTTCATTTTTTTTTTACATATCACACAGCAGTTTGAATACTCTTACAGTTTTCCTCACACTGAAAACACTCCATTAAAAATCAAAGAAGTTTTGCATTACACTGAACTAATAAATTGTTCTGACATGATACCAGAATTTACAGCAGCAGAATAAAAACTAAGAGAGTAAATAGGATCTGGTATTTAACCTGAAACCCAGTGTGTGATGGTGCCACTGTATTCATTCTCTCGTCACTAATCCTTTAACATGGTGAGTTTTCAGAGCTCACCTGTGAAACACAGCGCTTTAAATGTGAAACTGAACCTAAACGCGTTGTGTGTTTTTCCAAAGGTCCTTGAGAAACGTGCAAACTCATCTGTGATAACAACAGGGTTTTGTGCTCGGCCGGGCTCAGATATCAGCTCATTTCCTGTGAGAAGCTTCTCAATGCGACAACGGGATAAACCTGACGTGTCACTCAAACCTACACTATTGTTAAGGTTATTAATATTAAAGCTTTTATTTTTCATGGCATTTACTATTTCTGTCATGAACGCAGTGCAGTTTTATATACAGTAATGGATGACATGATCCTGCAATATGTTTGTAAAAGGAAAAAAAAAATCCATTTTTATGTTAAGTTCAAATTTATAGTATTTAATGGTCTCATTTATAATAAAATGAATTATAAATTCATCATGTTATCCATTATGACCAGAAATTATCCACTGTGCATAAGGCATATTTCCTACAATTCCTATAAAATAGAAGTTTCCTTATCAACCTAGGACTTTGTTTTCCATCCAGTCATTCTTTGATTCACTTCTAATAATCAAGGTCGCTTTACAACGTCGAACACGTTCATTAAAAATTGTCAAGTTAGCCCTCGTCTCTCAGAAAACATGAGCAGCCTGTAAACAACCGGATTTGAAAGACATTAAACTTTTCCACGTTGTGTGCGTTGTAACCTGAACCTTCTCCCTATCGTCATTTCTACACTTTTCCTTATTTGCACAGGAGACGTGAAGGTACTCAGCAAAAATCACCATAATCAGGACAAAACGCTGCCGATTGCAACAGTTCAGTTGTGAAGAATGGAGCAATGAAACAAACATGACAGAACTAAATTACTCCAAATATTAAAAAGATTAATTCTGCAAGAAGTTCATTTACTTTTTTCTGTCAATTTCCCTTCACTCTGATCGAGAGCGCGTTTGAGGGGTCAGACCTTCAATGGGATAGAGTAGGGTTTTTGCCCCTCCGCAACACCGAGAAAGTGTACTGGCCCTTTAAAACCCTGAAAAAGTACAGAATTGGACCTTTAGTACCTTTACTGTGTCATAGAGGATACATTTATCCAACATTGCTCATGTCTGTATCTTTGTTTCTGACACTGTGGTCAATTAATAAAAACATCTTGATGGAAAAAAAAAAATAAAAATATCATTCTATTCACTTCACAGGTACACTTCACATGGAGTAAGAGGATTAAAACCTCATGACAAACTAGCTGCATAGCTAATCGGTCTGGAAACATGGCTAATCAGAGGCTACATTTCAGATTAGCACTAGGCTAGCTTCATGCTGTTAACGTGAGGCTTTAGGTCATTGTACTGCTACTGAAAACTCGACATCCACCCATTAAAATCTGTTTACACTGCAATAAAATCCTATGAAGGCTAACAGACGTGTCTTTAAGCAGCACAAGGTTTGATCCTCGCCTTCTGCAAACATTTCTGACATCACTCATGAAATACAACTCAGCAAAAGACCCGGACGTGGGCTGCTGGTTAAACATGGACACTGAGGTAAAGTCAACAGTGCGCAGTAATTCCCAAGCATTAACTCCTACCACACAGAGCACCATGTTAAACCCAACACAGAGAAATCATAAAGAAAACATATGGCAACTTTATACTCACTCATCAGGAACATGAATTTCATGGAAATTTTTGGCTTTCAGTGATTCCTTTGAGCTGTTCTTTTTCTGGGGCAGAATGATTGTAGAACACATCTTTAACAGGAAAAGAAAATTTGGTGCACGAGTTTTAATTTATTTTGGACTGTCTGAAAATCAACACCGGGCCGAATAAACCCACTCAGATTATTAATCAATCGGCTCTGACCATTTCAAAACCATCTTAACTTGCAAAAGCCAAGGCCTCTTAACTTCCTGTTCGTGAACATGACAGCTGGTAGCTTCTCTGTGCCAACATAAGGGTTTGTTTGACGGCACTCATTGGACTGAACAACACATAGTACAAAATTGAAAGCTAAAAAAGTCCAAGGAGCTCAGTGCAGATCTGAGAAAGAGGCTCAGAGATTTACTCAACTCAGGATGTCTCTTATAGCGGTTTCTAAACAACTCCAGATTGCTACATCAGTTCAAAACAAGTTATTGGGAGGTGAAGCCACTTTCTTTGCCAAGGCCTGGAAGATGACCCAAACAGTCAGTCAAAAGCTGAAAGGGAAATTGGAGACCAAATGGTCTCCCAGTGACCAGATTTGGTCTCCTAGTCAATGCCAAACCAGCTTCACTGGGAGACCAAATTTTAAACCAAGTTATGTTAGATTGATGCCGAAAGGTAAAACTGAAATGGGATTATGGGAGATGCTTGAATTGCTGGTCCAAATTCATAAGGTCTTTGGATTGGAATGTTTAAGAAATATTGAAGTTGGGTTGTCAAGATTGTTCCAATTTCCAAATTATAGACTAAATATACAGTTATTTGATACTATGTTTCACATTGAGCAATAAAATTGAAGATTTTCTTATTTTTCACTGTTTCTTAAAATACATAATATTATGAAAGTTGATAAAACAATAACAAACTCAGTGTAATTTTAGTATTTTACCATACTTATGATTAAGTTAAGCCCTGTGATGACCTGGCGACTTGTCCAGGGTGTACCCTGCCTTTCACCCGTAGTCAGCTGGGATAGGCTCCAGCTTGCCTGCGACCCTGTAGAACAGGATAAAGCGGCTAGAGATAATGAGATGAGATGATTAAGTTATGGTAACTTGGCACTGCATTAACTATGTTGATATTATGCTGGCTGAAACGAGGATTCGTAATATCAACATAGTTAATGCAGTGCCAAGTTACCATAACTTGTATGGAAAAATACTAAAATTACACTGAGTTTAAGTTATTGTTTTATCAACTTTCATAATATGTATTTTAAGAAACAGTGAAAAATAAGAAATAAGAAAATCTTCAATTTTATTGCTCAATGTGAAAAACAGTATCAAATAACTGTATATTTAGTCTATAATTTGGAAATTGGAACAGTCTTGACAACCCAACTTCAATATTTCTTAAACATTCCAATCCAAAGACCTTATGAATTTGGACCAGCAATTCAAGCATCTCCCATAATCCCATTTCAGTTTTACCTTTCAGCATCAATCTAACATAACTTGGTTTAAAATTTGGTCTCCCAGTGAAGCTGGTTTGGCATTGACTAGGAGACCAAATCTGGCCACTGGGAGACCATTTGGTCTCCAATTTCCCTTTCAGCTTTTGACTGACTGTTTGGGTCATCTTCCAGGCCTTGGCAAAGAAAGTGGCTTCACCTCCCAATAACTTTTGAACTGATGTAGCAATCTGGAGTTGCTTAGAAACCGCTGTAAGAGACACTTCCCAAGTTGAGTAAATCTCTGAGCCTCTTTCTCAGATCTGCACTGAGCTCCTTGGACTTTTTTAGCTTTCAGTTTTGTACTTCAGTCCAATGAGTGCTGTCAAACAAACCCTTATGTTGGCACAGAGAAGCTACCAGCTGTCATGTTCACGAACAGGAAGTTAAGAGGCCTTGGCTTTTGCAAGTTAAGACGGTTTTGAAATGGTCAGAGCCGATTGATTAATAATCTGAGTGGGTTTATTTGGCCCGGTGTTGATTTTCAGACCATTTGGTCTCCCAGTAACGGTGTTAAAAAATGCTCTGGCTGTATGACCCTGTGTTGACATTTTGTACACCAGAAAAACAACTAAAAGCCAAAAATTGATGTCCATGGTGAGTGCACGGATGTAAACTTGTACCTGGCAGTGCAGCTCAGCTGATTTATTCAGGGGAACTGACCTTGATTTTGTGCAGGGACTTCTCCTCCTCCAGGATCTGGATCAGAACCGTGATACCGGACTTCTTGTAAGTCAGACTCCATCCTTCATCCGACACACACTGCTGTCTGAAGTTACTGAAGGCTCGGTCATCCGGGATCAGAACTTCACCGGACATCTTCCTGGAGCACACCGAGCGCGCGCACTGCAACACGAACGGAAGCCGGCACTGAAACCGGATCCTGCTTTAACCTGATTCGGGCAAATATCCGCTTGGACGGACGGAAGAAGAAGAAAAAAAAAAAAAGCTTGCTCTGTTTTTTTTTTTTCTTCCAGTCGGTAAATCTGCAGCGTTCCCGGGGAAGCCGGAGTCGTGACGGTGCGCAAGTTCAGTTGTGCTGGCGGATAAACCGTCGCATTTATAAACAACCTGTGTCCGGTGCGCGCGCGCGCGCGTCTCGTGACGCTCAATTAATGTCGGTCAGCAACACCGAGTGAGCCTCGCGAGCGCTCCGGGTTTAACCGCTGAGGACTGATTAACCGACAGCGCGCGACAGAGACAATGAACACCGGAAGCGAAGCGGAATAAACGCCGGTGCTCTGCTGGGTGCGCGAGCGCGGAGTGACACAATCATCCACTAGCGCTGGGTAGATATCCCAGTGCGCGCGCGCACCCACAGGCCGACAGATGAGTGACAGACACGGGACCGCCCACTTCAGAGCGCGCGCGCGCGAGAGAGAACGATGATGATGACGTATACAGTTACAATCAGCAGCTGCCTTTACCTGCTTTCCGCTTTTATGTTTTGTTTCCACATCTCATCTCATCTCATCTCATCTCATTATCTGTAGCCGCTTTATCCTGTTCTACAGGGTCGCAGGCGAGCTGGATCCTATCCCAGCTGACTACGGGCGAAAGGCGGGGTTCACCCTGGACAAGTCGCCAGGTCATCACAGGGCTGACACATAGACACAGACAACCATTCACACTCACATTCACACCTACGCTCAATTTAGAGTCACCAGTTAACCTAACCTGCATGTCTTTGGACTGTGGGGGAAACCGGAGCACCCGGAGGAAACCCACGCGGACAGAAAGGCCCTCGCCAGCCGCTGGGCTCGAACCCGGACCTTCTTGCTGTGAGGTGACGGTGCTAACCACTACACAGCCCCTGTGCTGTGCTGCGTTCACATTTTTATTAATATAATCAGCACGGTGGTGTAGTGGTTAGCGCTGTCGCCTCACAGCAAGAAGGTCCGGGTTCGAACCCCGTGACCGACGAGGGCCTTTCTGTGTGGAGTTTGCATGTTCTCCCCGTGTCCGCGTGGGTTTCCTCCGAGTGCTCCAGTTTCCCCCACAGTCCAAAGACATGCAGGTTAGGTTAACTGGTGACTCTAAATTGAGCGTAGGTGTGAATGTGAGTGTGAATGGTTGTCTGTGTCTATGTGTCAGCCCTGTGATGACCTGGCGACTTGTCCAGGGTGTACCCCGCCTTTCGCCCGTAGTCAGCTGGGATAGGCTCCAGCTTGCCTGCGACCCTGTAGAACAGGATAAAGCGGCTAGAGATAATGAGATGAGATGAGATGAGATGAGATAATCGGCACGGTGGTGTAGTGGTTAGCGCTGTCGCCTCACAGCAAGAAGGTCCGGGTTCGAACCCCGTGGCCGACGAGGGCCTTTCTGTGCGGAGTTTGCATGTTCTCCCCGTGTCCGCGTGGGTTTCCTCCGGGTGCTCCGGTTTCCCCCACAGTCCAAAGACATGCAGGTTAGGTTAACTGGTGACACTAAATTGACCGTAGGTGTGAATGTGAGTGTGAATGGTTGTCTGTGTCTATGGCTATGTTTACATTACGTCGAATCAGCGGATCATCAGATTAACATTCTTAAAACGATTCGCGTTTACACTAAAACCGTTAGCCGTGCACACAGCAACGCCAATACGCGGATACACTAATCACATGACTTTAGACGGCGCGTAACATGATCCCAGTGCATTTCAGACGGCGCATAACATGATCCCAGTGCATTTAGGGCATGCGCAAGGCTCACCACTTGCAAGTAGAAGGATGGCAAGCCTAATACACGGATACGCTCAGCTCCGCAGGCATCCTGCGCTCCAAATCACTCCGCCCTGAACAGCGAGTGCCCTCTGGAGGGTGCGCACTCCGGCCCTGCGCAGCTCACACAGCACGCGAGTGAAGTGCACGAGCCACGATTCGGGACTGAGCCGCTGTGTGTGTGATCCCAGCGCATATCACTTACCACTTGCAAGTGGAAGGATGGCAAGCCTAAAGACAATCATAACTACACAATGGGCAGTATTTGCATCAGTATTTGCAGTATTTTCATACTTTTATACTCTTTAATGAAAGGTGATACAAGGCGGAAGTCCGCGCCGTTTTTCAGCAGTCGCGTCACATGACCAACGCCAGCGAATCAAGAAGGTGGATGTCACAGTGACGTTGTCCAATGAGACGCCAGCTAGAGCTCAGCACAGCGTATCCGCGTATTCTCAATGTTTACACAGCACCGGAGCTGACACGATCTGGATTGAATACGTGGACGCTGGCGGATTCCCGTTTCCAGGTGGTTTAATGTAAACGGACAGTGCGTCCGCGAAGAAAACGAGACAGATACGGTCTAATGTAAATGTAGCCTATGTGTCAGCCCTGTGATGACCTGGCGACTTGTCCAGGGTGTACCCCGCCTTTCGCCCGTAGTCAGCTGGGATAGGCTCCAGCTTGCCTGCGACCCTGTAGAACAGGATAAAGCAGCTAGAGATAATGAGATGAGATGAGACATTCATATAATAATAAAAAAAACTAAATAAACTCGGCCTGTGTGTGTTTCAATTAAAACTGTATGTGAATGTAAAATCAGACATGTGGAACAGACGTCTGATCTCAGTCACTACTCAGAACTCACTGTTAACATCAGTGGTGGTGTTTATTTCTCAGCTCGAAAGATCTGCTGACTCTCATTCATTCATTCATCTGTTCTTCTCTTTGTCTGTTCATGTGCCACTTCATACACATTGTACTGATTTTATTAAATCTCCATTTAAATGCAGTTTTTTCACAAGAGTGTTAATTTCACGAAACAACTTCATCTTC
The DNA here is from genome assembly GCF_027579695.1 of Neoarius graeffei. NCBI lineage: Eukaryota > Metazoa > Chordata > Actinopteri > Siluriformes > Ariidae > Neoarius > Neoarius graeffei. The sequence continues at coordinate 71,864,117 of NC_083584.1, forward strand.
TGATCCATCCATCCATCCATCCTGTGCAGGGTCACAGGCAAGCTGGAGCCTATCCCAGTGGACGACGCAGGGGCAGATCCAGGAAAATGGGAAGCGGGGTGTCAACCCAGTAAGGCCAGGGGTCTGGGGGCCACCAGAGGCCCCTGGAAGCTCTACAGTTTGTAAATGAAATCTGTGAAAGAAAATTACCGTATCAAAAATGTTTTCAAAGTAGGAACTTTCAAAACCATTTTATTCGTGACTGAAAATGATATTGTCAGAGTTGCAGGTATATGCATAGAACATAATTACAACTGATATATGGTAATGCTTATGAAAGTTGCATTGTCATATAATGCATTACGACATGACACACTACAGTGTCGTACACTGACCACAAAACACCTTATGTCAATAAATTATTACTGTTTTAGCCACTGCAATCTGAGCTCACTGGGGAATTTTAAGCAGACTGTCACAGGACAGACAAGCCTGAGATGTTGTCTGTCCCTTCACATTTCAGCCTGTCTGAATGACGGGCCAAAGGCCTGGAACAATGCGGCCGGGAGTCTGGGGCCCACCTTCGGGCCTCAGAAGCTGAAGGGCTTTAGATGCCTGCAGATGACTTCTCAGCTATTTCCAGGCACATTTTTGTGATGTTCAAAGGCCAAATTACACTATACATTAGTTGCTAATTACACTACAAATTGAATATAATTTACAAGAAAATGTCAGAAGATTCACGAAAAACCTGCTTAAAGTTCTACCCAAGAAAACAGTAGCACACACAAGTCAGTTCCATGTCTAGAAAAAAGTATGGGGGGCAAGGATGTTCCAGTTGGTTACAACTTACCGGTCCTCATATATAGGTACTAATGGATGAAACGCTCATGAAACATTGTCAACAATGACTATTTTTATATTATGTTTATAATAAGTCTATAAGAAATTTACCCATCCATCCATTATCTCTAGCTGCTTTATATTGTTCTACAGGGTCGCAGGCAAGCTGGAGCCTATCCCAGCTGACTACAGGCGAAAGGCGGGGTTCACCCTGGACAAGTCGCCAGGTCATCGCAGGGCTGACACATAGACACAGACAACCATTCACACTCACATTCACACCTACGGTCAATTTAGAGTCACCAGTTAACCTACCCTGCATGTCTTTGGACTGTGGGGGAAACCGGAGCACCCGGAGGAAACCCACGCGGACACGGGGAGAACATGCAAACTCCACACGGAAAGGCCCTCGCCGGCTGCTGGGCTCGAACCCGGACCTTCTTGCTGTGAGGCGACAGTGCTAACCACTACACCACCGTGCCGCCCTATAAGAAATGTAGTAATTAGCAACACAACTATTCTTACATAATAGTGTTAAATTTTTTGAGGGCAAGATTCCAAATAACTTTGTAGCAAAATGACTTTTAAAATGACTCAAAACTAGACATGGTAGTGTCATTTGGCATTCAGACTAAAATCTGCTGGACTAGAACTTAGAAAATAGAAGAAAACACCACGAAAGAGAAAACAATCGAAACGGAAAGAGTGAAAGTGATTATCATGCCGTTACCATGGGAACAGTCTTTTATGAATGTGTAAGTAGGCGCTCAGTGCTCCGACTTTGGTGTGACTGAGTAAGGGGACAAGTTTTATGTTTCATCTAATTTAGGTAATTAAAAAAATCTAATATTATTTGGCAGGGCGGCACGGTGGTGTAGTGGTTAGCGCTGTCGCCTCACAGCAAGAAGGTCCTGGGTTCGAGTCCCAGGGCCGGCGAGGGCCTTTCTGTGCGGAGTTTGCATGTTCTCCCCGTGTCCGCGTGGGTTTCCTCCGGGTGCTCCGGTTTCCCCCACAGTCCAAAGACATGCAGGTTAGGTTAACTGGTGACTCTAAATTGAGTGTAGGTGTGAATGTGAGTGTGAATGGTTGTCTGTGTCTATGTGTCAGCCCTGTGATGACCTGGCGACTTGTCCAGGGTGTACCCCGCCTTTCGCCCGTAGTCAGCTGGGATAGGCTCCAGCTTGCCTGCGACCCTGTAGAAGGATAAAGCGGCTACAGATAATGAGATGAGATGAGATTATTTGGCAGTGGGCACATAGGAAAGTGTAAAGTTTGTCAATATGTTTATCATGCTTGTATGATAAACACTCTAAATCCATGACCTACTCATTCTAAACCTGCCGAGCTTCGCCGGAGAAGCTCTCAACCCCCAGAGGGTTAAAATATGATGGAAAAAACACTTTGTCAGTTTCCAAAACCTGTAGTAGTCCGTTTTCTTTGAACGTTAGTAGTAAACCTACCCAGCTGATTACAGCGTCATGTGGTGTCAGGCCAGAATGCACTCCTACTCACTGATGAGAGGCCACTTGTCATTCATCGAGAGCGTCTGCGATTGGCCAACCACAGGCCGTGTTACGACATACTATATTTACCCAGTGTAACATTTGGAAGAAAATTAGAAGTAGACTAGACCCATATCTTTACAATTTTTCATGGGCCATCCGGTCTGATGCTTTTGAAATACAGACAGACAAATGCAAAACTTACTGGTCAATGTCTGCTGGTCCGGCCTCATTTCCCACAGACACTGGTATTATGTCGATGCAAAGTTCCAGCACCCTGTTAAAATCCAACAGGACTCACCCAGCTCGCTTTTCACTGCATTCATGTCACAAGCGAAAAAACCCCAAGCTATAGGACCTTATAAAATATAAATTTATACAATCAACTCTTCAGCTCAACCCCACATAACCATTTATTTTGTTTATTTTTAAAACCTTATTAATTAAATTTAAAAAATGGCGGGCATATCTCCATCTATCCATCCATCCATTATCTGTTGCTGCTTATCCTGTTCTACAGGGTCGCAGGCAAGCTGGAGCCTATCCCAGCTGACTATGGGCAAGAGGTGGGGTACAAGTCACCAGGTCATTGCAGGGCTCGGGTATATCTCGATATCTGGAATACTAAAACTTTTTTTTTTTTTTTGGGGGGGGGGGGGGGGGACTCCAGGTGCACCCCCCCTTAAATCCACACCAGCTATGGGCAAGAGGCAGGGTACACCCTGGACAAGTCACCAGATCATCACAAGGCTGACACATAAAGACAAACAACCATTCACACTCACATCTACGATCAATTTAGAGCCACCAATTAACTAACCTGCATGTCTTTGGACTGTGAGGGAAAGCAGAGCACCCAGAGGAAACCCTCGCAGACACAGGGAGAACATGCAAACTTCACACAGAAAGGCCCCTGTCGGCCACTGGGCTTGAACCCAGAATCTTCTTGCTGTAAGGCAATAGTGCTAACCACTACACCACCATGCTGCCTCTGATTATTATTCATCCATTATCTGTAGCCGCTTATCCTGTTCTTCAGGGTCGCAGGCAAGCTGGAGTCTATCCCAGCTGACTATGGGCGAGAGGTGGGGTACACCCTGGACAAGTCGCCCGGTTATTGCAGGGCTAACATATTATTTATTTATTTAGCTGTAGACAACTAAAGTATTCCTTTAATTTGCTCTGTGTGTGTGTGTGTGTTTTGAGTGAACTAACCCTTGTTATCATTCAGGCCTTCACATGTCCTTGGTTTTCTCCAGTTTATTCATCCTTCACTCACTATTTTGTTATTATTTTATTTCTGTCACTGTTTGTCCTCATGGTTCAGTCCCAGCCTCCTAAACACTCTAAGCCCTGATTAAATTGTGCAGACTGAAGTGTGTTACGTTTTGAATAGCTCTGCAAATAATATTAGTTTCAGTGAATGAGAGCTAGCATTATAAAGCAAGTGCTTTTAATCTGGACCTTTACTGTAATCATTTTCTTTTTCGAGTCTTCAAAGCTCAACCTTCTGCCTCATACACAGCTCCACACTGAGCTAAACAGGGCAAAGGCTAATGATTTAACAATGCTAATCCATTAAATACTGATAACTAGTGCAACACCACGAAATAGCCATGAGCAGAATTGTTGAGTGCATGAGAAACCTGGACTCATAATCACAACCTGTATGTAACAAAGATAATTAAATAGAATAAAAACATGTGTGTGTGTGTTTTACAGTAAAATACTGAGTGAGAGGATGGTGTGATGAAGCAGAGTTACTGTTATCACCCTGAAGTTGATAATTTTCCCCATAACATGTCCCCTAGTGTTTTGCTCATCATTTTATTTACTTTTTATCCATTTATTCTTACTTCTTCTTATGGTCCCCATCATAAATTAATGATGGGGTACCCTTTCAGCCCTCACGTGCCACCTACGTCTCTGCTCTGTGGATCTGGTTCTCAGCTTGGTCTCACACAGGTGGCTCCCAGAATGTAGCTGGGGCCGCCAGGCTAGGCGGTCTAGGGTAGTCTGGTTTCATGATTGAGTGTCAAGCCTGAAGAGGCGGAGGTCCTCTTTTACACAGTCCTTTCACCTCTTATGGGACTTCCCTCTGGACCACTTCCCGTGTTTAAGCTCACCAAAAAGCAGCTGCTTGGGGGTTCTGGTGTCATTTATCTGTCTGAGAGACCTTTGATTAAACACTTCAAGGCAGCGCACATGGTGAGCTAGGGTGGGCCATGTTTCAGATCCATACAGAAGTGATGGTAGAACTATGGCCTTATACACAGTCAGCTCGACAGACTGCGTAATACTGCTCTTGCCCTAGCATCTGGATTGCAAGGCATTGAAAGCTGTGGCGGCACGAGACACTTGGCATTGAATTTCTGAGTCAAGGGTTGCATCGTCAGACAAGTTACCTCCAAGGTATGTAAAAGTTTAGGCATGCTTCAGCACAGAACCATCGATAGTGATAGCAGGTGGTTGAACACTGGACATGCATTACCTCTGTCTTTAGTTTGCTGATTGTTAATCCCCAGGCACTGATAGAATTATTCAGTGCTGTGATGCCTTCCTGTGAGGATTCCAGGGTCGTGGTGATCAATGCAGCATCATCTGGATAGACAATGCAGCATCATCCGCATAGAGGAAATCATCAAGCTTTGTGGTTATCATTGACTTAGCTTTAAGCCTCTGGAGACTGAAAAGTTTGCCATCGAACTTGTATTTGATTTCCATACCAAATTTTGGGAACAGTATATAGGCATGGCAGAGGACAAAGGTAAAGAAGAGTATGAACAGTGTGGGAACTAGTATGCATCCTTGACAAAGACCATTGGTTACTTCAAATGGTTCAGTGAACTCTCCACCAATAAGTATTGTTGCTTCTATACCATCATGAAAGCTTTGAATGATATTGACTATTTTGAGGGGAATTCTGATCCTCAGCAGCAGAGCCCACATGAAAGTTAACCATATTGGATGCTTTCACTAAGTCTATGAAGAATATGTGCCGCTCTTGATGCTGTTCTCTACATTTTTCCAAGAGCTGTCGGAGGGCAAACATCATATCTTTTGTTGAGTGTCCACCCCTGAACCTGCACTGTGCCTCAGGAAGGTACTTTTCAATGTAGGGCCACACTATTCAAAATGACATGGGCAAATAATTTGTTGATGACAGAGAGAAGTGTAATTCCTCTGTAGTTACCACAAGTGAAGCAGCACTGCTTCTTGAATATGGTGATAATGTTGCTGTTTTTCAAATCTTGCGGTAGATGCTCTTCCTCCCAGATGGAAAGTAGGAGATCAGTGAGGAGGGCTGGACTGCTTGCTTTGAGAACTTCTGCCGGTATAGTCTGGGCCCGGGGCTTTGTTGTTGGCTAGGTGACTGTAGCGATTTCCTGATGTGGGTGGAGTACAGAAGCATGGCAGGTGGGAACTGAAGCTCTTACAAACTTATATATATATATATATATATATATATATATATATCATCTCATTATCTCTAGCCGCTTTATCCTTCTACAGGGTCGCAGGCAAACTGGAGCCTATCCCAGCTGACTACGGGCGAAAGGCGGGGTACACCCTGGACAAGTCGCCAGGTCATCACAGGGCTGACACATAGACACAGACAACCATTCACACTCACACCTATGGTCAATTTAGAGTCACCAGTCAACCTAACCTGCATGTCTTTGGACTGTGGGGGAAACCGGAGCACCCGGAGGAAACCCACGCGGACACGGGGAGAACATGCAAACTCCACACAGAAAGGCCCTCGCCGGCCCCGGGGCTCGAACCCAGGACCTTCTTGCTGTGAGGCGACAGTGCTAACCACTACACCACCGTGCAGCCTATATTATATATATATATATATATATATATTAAAAAAAAAAAATAAATCTTTTCAGCTTCACTCACTCACACACACGCATTCTGGTCAGGAGTCAGCTCTCCTCTGCTTTCCCCCTCCTTTGATGCTCCATCCCTGCAACAAACACACAGACACACACCCACATTAATTGCCACCAGGTGTAATGACTTAGCCACTTACCTTCCCTGACCCTGCCATCCATTCACAAACTGCTGCTTGGCCACGCCCCCATTGCCACATACCCAACTCAGGCCGGGGAGCTGTCCGGCCTGAAGCAGACTCTCCCCCCCCGACGGGAAAAGAAGTCTGCCACCACCATCTGTGGCCCCGGCCTGTGGACCACCTCGAACTTAAACAGCTGGAGGGCGAGATACCAATGGGTGATCCGCACATTGGCATCCTTCATGCGGTGGAGCCACTGGAGGGGGGCGTGGTCTGAACAGAGAGTGAAAGGGCGCCCCAGCAGGTAGTATCAGAGGGCGAGGACTGCCTACTTGATGGCAAGACACTCTTTCTTGATGGTGCTACACTTGCATCGAGAGTTTACAGCTGATGTACAGCATGGGACGCTCCTCACCCTCCAACTTCTGGGACAAAACGGCCCCCAGCCCTCTGTCCAATGCGTCAGTCTGCAAAATAAAGGGGAGAGAGAAGTCAGGGGAGTGCAAAAGTGGCACCACACACAGTGCAGCTTTAACCTCAGAGAAAGCCTGTTGGCACTGCTCCATCCACTGGACTGGATCTGGAGCCCCCTTTTTAGTGAGGCCGGTTATCGGGCTGGTGACATCCGAATGATTAAGTGTAAACCTATGATCATAGCCAGCCAGGAACCATCTCACCTCCTTTTTGGTCTTGGGCCTCGGGCAGGCCGCAATTGCTGCAGTCTTGTTAATTTGGGGATGCACCTGCCCATGATCCAAGTGGAACCCCAGATACCTTACTTCCACCTGCTCAATTGCACACTTTTTTGGGTTAGCTGTGAGGCCTGCACACCTCAGCGACTTTAGAACGGCCTTCAGATGTTCCAAGTGCTGCGGCCAATCATGGCTGTAGATTATTATATCATCTAGATATGTGGTCGCGTAGGCAGCGTGAGGGCAGAGGACCCTGTCTATGAGCCGCTGGAACGTAGCGGGCACCCCAAATAACCCAAAAGGGAGTGTGACAAAATAGTGTAATCCAAACGGTGTGGAAAAGACCACACACTCTCGGGATAGAGGAGTCAAGGGGATCTGCCAATATCCCTTTGTTAGATCCAGTGTTGAATAAAAGCGAGCAGCACCTAACCGATCAAGCAACTCATCAATGCGAGGCATTGGATATGCATCAAATTTAGACACCGAGTTGACCTTTCTGTAGTCCACACAGAACCGGACCAACCCGTTGGTCTTGGGAACCAGGACCACTGGGCTGCTCCAGTCACTGTGGGACTCTTTGATTATGCCCATTTCGAGCATGGCCTTGAGTTCGTCCCGAACCACCTTTTTCTTGTGTTTGGGCAAGCGGTAAGGGCGGTTACGCACTACCACCCCTGGGGGCGTTTCAATCTGGTGTTCAATGAGGTGGGTACGAATGGGAGGGGGCAAGAACACGTTGGAAAATTCCTTTTGCAACTTGGCCACCTCCATGAATTGGGTCGGTGAGAGGTGGTCTCCACAAGGGACCAGGGTGGTTCAAGATGTTATCTTTGTTACCTCCGGCTCCAGCTCTGCCTTCTCCGGGACTACCGATGCCAATGCCATGGAGACCCCCTCATTCCAACGTTTTAAAAGGTTGAGGTGGTAGATTTGCAATGCCCTGCCCCTATCCATTTGCCTCACCTCATAATCGACGTCCCCCACTTCGACCTCGAAGAGCCCTTGTCACTTGGCGATTAATTTAGAACTCGATGTGGGCAATAATACGAGCACTTTGTCTCCCGGCGTTAACTTTCTCAGGCGCGTGCCCCTGTCATACAGCCAGATTTGACATTCTTGTGCCTGCCGCAAATTCTCCTGGGTTAGGTGCGTGAGGGTGTGGAGTTTTGCGCGCAAGTCAAGAATGTACTGAATTTTGTTTTTGCTAGGCGAAGGTCCCTCCTCCCAATTTTCTCATAGCATGTCCAAAATGCCACACAGCTTACGCCCATATAATAATTCAAATGGAGAAAAACCCATGGAGGATTGCAGGACCTCTCGTACTGCAAATAACAGGGGCTCGAGCCACTTATCCCAATTACGTGCATCTTCACTTATGAATTTCAGGATTATGTTTTTGAGGGTTTGGTTAAAATGCTCCAATAAGCCATCCATTTTTGGGTGATAGACACTGGTGCGGATAGACTTAATACCCAGTAACCCATACAGCTCGCGCAGTGTGCGTGACATACAGTGGTGCTTGAAAGTTTGTGAACCCTTTAGAATTTTCTATATTTCTGCATAAATATGACCTAAAACATCATCAGATTTTCACACAAGTCCTAAAAGTAGATAAAGAGAATGCAGTTAAACAGATGAGACAAAAATATTGTACTTGGTCATTTATTTATTGAGGAAAATGATCCAATATTACATATTTGTGAGTGGCAAAAGTATGTGAACCTTTGCTTTCAGTATCTGGTGTGACCCCCTTGTGCAACTAAACGTTTCCTGTAACTGTTGATCAGTCCTGCACACTGGCTTGGAGGAATTTTAGTCTATTCCTCTGTACAGAACAGCTTCAACTCTGGGATGTTGGTGGGTTTCCTCACATGAACTGCTCACTTCAGGTCCTTCCAAAACATTTCCATTGGATTAAGGTCAGGACTTTGACTTGGCCATTCCAAAACATTAACTTTATCCTTCTTTAACCATTCTTTGGTAGAATGACTTGTGTGCTTAGGGTCGTTGTCTTGCTGCATGACCCACCTTCTCTTGAGATTCATTTCATGGACAAATATCTTGACATTTTCCTTTAGAATTTGGTGGTATAATTCAGAATTCATTGTTCCATCAATGATGGCAAGCCGTCCTGGCCCAGATGCAGCAAAACAGGCCCAAACCATGATACTACCACCACCATGTTTCACAGATGGGATAAGGTTCTTATGCTGGAATGCAGTGTTTTCCCTTCTCCAAACATAATGCTTCTCATTTAAACCAAAAAGTTCTATTTTGGTCTCATCTGTCCACAAAATACTTTTCCAGTAGCCTTCTGGCTTGTCCATATGATCTTTAGCAAACTGCAGACGAGCAGAAACGTTCTTTTTGGAGAGCAGTGGCTTTCTCCTTGCAACCCTGCCATGCACACCATTGTTGTTCAGTGTTCTACTGATGGTGGACTCATGAACATTAGCCAATGTGAGAGAGGCTGTCAGTTGCTTAGAAGTTACCCTAGAGTTCTTTGTGACCTCGCCGATTATTGCACGCCTTGCTCTTGGAGTGATCTCTGTTGGTCAACCACTCCTGGGGAGGGTAACAATGGTCTTGAATTTCCTCCATTTGCACACAATCTGTCTGACTGTGGATTAGTGGAGTTCAAACTCTTTAGAGATGGTTTTGTAACCTTTTCCAGCCTGATGAGCATCAGCAACACTTTTTCTGAGGTCCTCAGAAATCTCCTTTGTTCATGCCATGATACACTTCCACAAACATGTGTTGTGAAGATCAGACTTTGATAGATCCTTGTTCTTTAAATAAAACAGGGTGCCCACTCACACCTGATTGTCATCCCATTGATTGAAAACACCTGACTCTAATTTCACCTTCAAATTAACTGCTAATCCTAGAGGTTCACTTACTTTTGCCACTCACAGATATGTAATATTGGATCATTTTCCTCAATAAATAAATTACCAAGTATAATATTTTTGTCTCATTTGTTTAACTGGGTTCTCTTTATCTACTTTTAGGACTTGTGTGAAAATCTGATGATGCTTTAGGTCATATTTATACAGAAATATAGAAAATTCTAAAGGGTTCACAAACTTTCAAGCACCACTGTAAATGTAGTGCCTTGGTCTGTCAGGATTTCTTTCAGAATCCCGACCCGGGAAATAATACGGAAGAGCGCTTCCGCAATACTGCGTGCTGAGATATTGCGGAGAGGCACTGCTTCCGAATATCGCATTGCATAGTCCACCAGAACTAAAATAAAGCAATATCCTCGTGCCGACCGATCTAATGGCCCTACAAGGTCCATCCCAATTCACGCAAACGGGGTCTCGATTAGAGGGAGAGGGCGCAAAGGCGCTTGTGGAGTGGCCGCGGGATTTACTAATTGGCATTCATGGCACACTGCACACCACTGACGGACATCCCTGCGAATCCCCGGCCAATAGAACCGGGCCATTATTCGGGCTAGTGTTTTATCTTGCCCCAAGTGTCCAGCCATGGGATTAAAGTGAGCTGCATGGAATACGAGTTCCCTATGGCTCTTTGGGATTAATAATTGGGTTATTCATTCACCAGTTTGAGTGTCCTGCATTACTCGGTACAATCTATCTTTAATAATAGCAAAATAAGAGAATGCCGGTGTCACGCTTGGCTGAAGAGTTTGACCATTGATTACTCTCACTTGGTCAAACACATGCCGCAGAGTCTCGTCTCGCGAATGCTGTAATGGGAAATCCTCAAGGGAATCCCCGAGAGAGGGAGGAGGAGTGGGCTGCTCCTCACTCTGACGCAGTACTGACGTACACGGCTCTGTGACAGCTTCTCCAATCAATGCCACACCGGGATCTTCCCGTGACCTACCAGTACAGGATCCACTACGTGTTAAAATATTCTAGCAGCTTTTTAAACCCTGGCCAATCAGTACCCAAAATCAACGAGTGGGTGAGACGAGGATTAACCGCCGCCTTTATTCTATGCATTTGGCCCCAGAATAGAATACGGACAGACACTAAGGGATAATTATGAACATCCCCGTGCACACACAACACTATCACCGCTTGTGCTCTCCCAAATGCCTCACCTTGCACCAGGTATTGGTGAATTGAGGTCTGATTACAACCAGAATCCACCAAAGCATGATATGTATCCCCTTGAACATTTACGGGTATGCGATACGTTCCAGCCCAATCTGGGGCGGTCTCTGGGGCATCAGGGATCCGGATCATGGCTTCCACCTCCCTTGTGGAGCCCTGATTTGGGAGATGCTCCGGGTCCCTGCTGCGCAAGCCCAGGCTTTCCCTCTGCACCGGTATTATGGGCATCACTCACCTGAGGGGGGAAGGACACAGACATGGAAAAGGGAGACGGGAGGACACCACGGGTGCGACAGGCCAGCTGGGGAGGAGTAGGCCCCCGCCTCCGCGGTAGAGGAATGGGGCAAGAGGGAGAGGGAGAGAGAGAGGAGAGAGGGGGAGAGAAGAGAAACGAGGAGAGGCACCTTCACCTCATCCGCCTGTCGTCAGAACCGCCGCCAGATGGTCCTCCGCCAACTCGATGGCTTGCTGGAATGACGCTGGGCGGTGACACTGGACCCAATCTGCTGTTCCTTCTGGAAGCCGAGAGATGAACTGTTCCAGTGCCACCAGGTCGATGATCCTGTCGGCGTCGCAGTCTTCTGCCCTCAGCCACCACCAGCATGCGTCCCGGAGTTGTTGACCAAATGCAAACAGTTGGCCGACCTCCTCCAGTGTCAGCTTCCGGAACCACTGGCAATGTTGTTCTGGGGAGCAGCCGACCCGCTGCAAAATGGCCCTCTTGAGGTTGGCATAGTTGAGCCGGCTGTCGGCAGGGAGCTGCTGCGCCGTGAGGTGCACCTCGCCTGTCAGGAGCAGGAGGAGGCAAGCCGCATGCTGCTCAATTGGCCACCCCCATGCTTGGGCCGCTTGCTTGAAGAGAGCGATGAAGGCTTTGGGCTCGTCATGCAGGCCCATCTTTGTGAGGGTGACTTGAGGGGAGTCCATGGTGGTAATGGTGGACACTCCTGCTGACGCCAGCAGATGCAGGAACGCCTGACGATCTTCCCGCTGGGCCAGCATCAAGGCCTCAAAGCTTTGTTCTTTGTCCTTCCGGAGGGCGGTCAGCGCTTGATGCTGGTTCTGCTGGGCAGCAGCGAGGGCATGGATGAGCTCCATAATTGGGGAGGACTCCATGGGGTGGTTCCCTTCCATACTCACTCCCGGGTTTCGGCACCACTGTAGTGAATCCCTGATGTGGGCGGAGTACAGAAGCATGGCAGGTGGGAACTGAAGTTCTTACAAATATATATATATATTCACTCACTCCCACACATGCACACACACATGCATTCTGGTCGGGAGTCAGCTCTTCTCTGCTTTCCCCCTCCTTTTATACTCCATCCCTGCAACAAACACACAGACACACACCCACATTAATTGACACCAGATGTAATGACTTAGCCACTTGCCTTCCCTGACCCTGCCCTCCATTCACAAACTGCTGCTTGGCCACGCCCCCATTGCCACAGTGACCGAGGCTGTTTGAACTTCCTTGATATTTGGTGGGATTTCAAGTTCTGTGAGCATGTCTTCCTGCAGCATCTTATCAAGAACACTAGGGTTTGCTGTTTATTGTGTCCATACTGTGTATGCTGATTACTGTGGCCATGAAGTTGTCTAGCTTGATTCATATGCTCATCACCCTAGAACTGGTCCTCTTCTAGCTGATCACAAAGAGGCAGATGGATGTTCTTTAACACAATGGTGACACCTTCAAGCTTTGTCTGTTCAGGGGGTCTACCAGAGTAGAGAAAGGTGTCATCACCGATAACAAATTTGCCTTCACCTGGAATCTGACATTTGCTGAGACAGGTAATGTCGATTTTAAAGCGTTTGAGCTCTGAAACCACTAATGCTGATTGGCGCTCAGGAGCCTGGTGCTTAGATGCTGTTAAATCAGATAGAGTCCAGACATTCCAACAAGCTATTTTAACTTGATTTGGATGTTTGCGAGCAGATCTGGGCTGATCAGAACCATGGGGTCCACGAGGCTTTACTCAGGGTCCGTCATGCCTGCTGTTTTGCTGCCCAGATTTATGATGCAGATGTAGTTGCTTGTTTGATGTTTTCGGGTCCGTAGCAGGTAAAGGTTTTCACAACAAGGGGTTGCTAGCCCCAGGCAGTGGGCAAGCAGGCTGCCCTCTTCCATGTTTGCATTCCTCGATGGGTAGTTTAAGGAGTGGAAATATGAAGTAGCACATGTCACCACTTCTTGTTCAAAGAGACTGATTGTTGAAAGACCAGTGGGCTGACCCAGATTTTTTTTCACCATTTACTCCCCTAGATCTGCTGCATTCTGCAAGACCAGGGGCACCAATGTGGAGGCACAGAGAACGGTCTTCGCCATGTGAGAGGCTAGATGGTGGGCCATGATGTTAGGTTGGCCTATTTTGGACTTCACATGATGGTGGATATGGGGAGACCAGTCTGGGATGCCTAGATGTTAAATGGCCAACCAGAAAGGTGCTACTCCTCCAGTGATCCTTGCCCCACATTTTTACACATTTATGCCTATACTGTTTATAGGTACAATTATATTGGTGAAATAAGTTAGTTACAGTTGTCACTTATGTTATACAGTGTTCTCCCCAGAGCGCTTTTGTGTGTCAGGGCCGACATGCTTTAATTTCATGCCGACACACTTTAAATTTGCCAACATGCTATTTTTTTGCTCTGACACCTGCTGAAAAATGACATCAGATGTTTGGGGTGTATTTTGAAGGAAAATCAGTGTTTTGGGCTGGTTTGCTGCCATGATGCACTCAGGCAGACCGGAAATACACCTGGGAAATCCCCAATCATAACAAACCCCCTCAATCACTTTGCTGCTGCACTAGTACCATGACGCTTCAGTGCGCAGGCGAGCACCCTTGCACTAATGTCACATCTACCTTAGCAACCATCACTACCCTATGTCTGGGGGACAAGCAAACGTTTTACATACTGTTCACATACTGAAGCCAAGTGAAGATGTCTGGCTTCTGTTGCCTGAAGAAAACTACAGCTAAAAAAGCTCTACTACCGGATTACTTGGATAATCTTAGTCAGAAAGAAGCAAAGGATAGATATATGTGGAAATTACAGTTTATTAGCACTTATGATCTGTACAAAATTCCTCGAAATGACGGTGCAGGTTTGTGGCCTAGTGTTAGCATTAGCTACATGTTGGAATATGCCTTCTTTTTCCTGAAGAGTCCTGACATGGAAAAACAGTTAAAAAAAATACAAAAGCAAGAAAACATTCTTTGTGTAAAGACTTTTTCCCAACATCAGCTTTTGAGAACAGAATGTTGCAAAAGCCAAAGCATTTACTCTCAAAGGACTCCTACCAGAACTGTGAGTGAGATGGTATTCCTGCTCCTCCATGTCTCAACAACTCCAAGGACAAATAGTTACAGAGCTATCTGCACACTATCATTTGTACAGTGATACTTATTATTATTAAAACAATATCTGAAGTGTTATTATTTGTAAAATAACAAAATATCTTGCTCTAGGGGGCGGCACGGTGGTGTAGTGGTTAGCGCTGTCGCCTCACAGCAAGAAGGTCCGGGTTCGAGCCCTGTGGCCGGCGAGGGCCCTTCTGTGGGGAGTTTGCATGTTCTCCCCACGTCCGTGTGGGTTTCCTCCGGGTGCTCTGGTTTCCCACACAGTCCAAAGACATGCAGGTTAGGTTAACTGGTGACTCTAAATTGACTGTAGGTGTGAATGGTTGTCTGTGTCTATGTGTCAGCCCTGTGATGACCTGGAGACTTGTCCAGGGTGTACCCCGCCTTTCACCCGTAGTCAGCTGGGATAGGCTCCAGCTTGCCTGCGACCCTGTAGAACAGGATAAAGCAGCTAGAGATAATGAGATGAGATGAGACAATATTATTATTTAATACAATAATTGCATATAGTAGTAGCAGTATTATTGCTCAAACATGTTGTTTATTCTCAGGTGCTTTTGGTGTTTGAAGTATTAAGTAGGTCTCAGTATAAAGGGCATTTGTTCAGTAAATGGAGCCTGCAGGGGTTATTATTATTATTATTTTCTAATTGCAACAGAACTCATTTAAACTTTTGGTTAGTGGTGTTCTGGCAGTGGTTCAGGTAATAAAACAGCATTATTATATAATTCATTGTTGTCAGATGATGACTTTATTTATTGCTCATGTGAACCCCATGCTGCAAACCACAGCATCACAGACCTCCACTTGTTGTAGCAACCTTTTCAAACATCTCATCTCATCTCATTATCTCTAGCCGCTTTATCCTGTTCTACAGGGTCGCAGGCAAGCTGGAGCCTATCCCAGCTGACTACGGGCGAAAGGCGGGGTACACCCTGGACAAGTCGCCAGGTCATCACAGGGCTGACACATAGACACAGACAACCATTCACACTCACATTCACACCTACGCTCAATTTAGAGTCACCAGTTAACCTAACCTGCATGTCTTTGGACTGTGGGGGAAACCGGAGCACCCGGAGGAAACCCACGCGGACACGGGGAGAACATGCAAACTCCACACAGAAAGGCCCTCGCCGGCCCCGGGGCTCGAACCCAGGACCTTCTTGCTGTGAGGCGACAGCGCTAACCACTACACCACCGTGCCGCCCCCTTTTCAAACATATTAACAGTAAAAAGTGACAGTGTCAGTACCACCATAAAATGCTCCTAAATGTCACCAGATGTCATCAAATGGGCTCCCTTTTTTCAAAATTTTACAAGGGAGGTCCCCTGGACCACCCCCCAGTGCCTACCCACAAGTTAGGGCTTTATTTTAATCCTGGGGATAACACTGTTATAGCAGCTATACAAAGTTGTTCCATCACCAGCCTCACTTTTCTTTCCCTCTCTCTCTCTCGAAGTTAATAAGACAAAAAACTGCAGCTTGTCATGTTATTGATAAACTGCTCAAGTTGCAGCTTTACCTCTGACTGTTACAAAGCACTGACACTGGAGACACCTTCCATAAATGTTACATAATTGTATTATTATAAATGTTGTAAGCTGATTATTATTGTATTGATTTCTGAGAGCTGCTGTGGTGTTCACTTTTGCTTTTTTTCTCACATTAAAGTTATGAACAGAGGACCAAAAACACTTGTACCGGTACATCATTTTCCTTTTAAACCAAATGCAGTCAATCAGATAAACTGTGCTTCATGTCAACTAGAAAATTTTGCACATTAAATGTTCCTGTTGTAGTGAACATGAAGTCTGTTCTTCAACGTGCTGTGTTAATAAGGGCGATGTCACAAGACAGGAATGTGGCATGTTTACACGGACAAAATTTTTATATTTTTTCTATATTTATTTTATTTATTTTATATAAATATAAAATAGTTTAGCCCTGTGATGACCTGGCGACTTGTCCAGGGTGTACCCCGCCTCTCGCCCGTAGTCAGCTGGGATAGGCTCCAGCTTGCCTGCGACCCTGTAGAACGGCCTGTAAAGAGGCTAGAGATAATGAGATGAGATGTTCCTGTTGTAGTGAACATGAAGTCTGTTCTTCAATGTGGTGTGTTAATAAGGGCGATGTCACAAGACAGGAATGTGGCATGTTTACACTAGAGGTCGACCGATCTATCGGCCGGCCAATTTAATCGGCCAATTTTTCCCATTTTTTAATGAATCAGCATCGGCCGATTTTCTTATTTGGTCGCGCCGATTTAAAGTCAGGCACGACAGCTACGTAGAACGCGGCATGCAAAAGACCCAAGCCAACAAACGTTTCAGGAGTCAGCAGAGATAGCCTACAGGTAAGGCTTCAATTCTTATATTTCAATGTCCTAAAGTCATATATCTGCTCTCATGATAGTTGTAATCTGTGATGTGTTGCTTCATTTAGCAAAAGGAAAAACGAATAGCATTTCAACTGCATCGGAGTTGTAGAATTCCTCTCGAAACGAAACGTTGCGATGTGTAGCCTTTTGGTCGCGAGTGCGTCGGGAATGCGTCGACTATGTAAGCCCCCTTAACGCTGGTGACCGCTATGTTCCGATCTAAACTGTAGTAACGGACAATCTAAGTGAAAAGTTAACAAAAAGAGGACGCAAAACTAACCTGTGAACGTATTATAACATTGCCATCCCATGTCCATTCGTTTTCGCGATGTATACATGTTTGATTTGATTGTGAACCAGAGACCGATGCTAGACCTCTGCAGTTCCTATTTCCGGTTTCCTGCACAGCATGCTGGGAGACGGAGTTTTACATTGTTGAAACGGAAACGTGTGAAAGTTCAAGGCATGGAAGTTCCACAGTGAAACTGTATAACTTGAACATGTATTTTGCCGTTTTGAAGTAACTATCTGAAGTTGTCACATCATGGAAGTCTTCTTGCACTCTGTTAGTCTATTGATTATTCATTTTAATACGTTTAAGTCATTAATTTGTTAATTCTGAAATTTTCAATAAATCGTGTTAAGTTTATAAGTGTTGTGCGTCCTCTTACTAGTATGATATTTTAGCATGCCAATTAAGGACAATACGATAGCATATCGGCCCAAAAAAATCGGCAGCTCATATCGGCCATTGGCTGATTCTGACCTCTAAATATCGGTATCGGCATCAGCTTTAGAAAAACCCATATCAGTCGACCTCTAGTTTACACGGACATTGTCATTTTTATATATTTTTTATATTTGTTTTATTTATTTTATATAACTATAAAATAGTTTAGCCCTGTGATGACCTGGCGACTTGTCCAGGGTGTACCCTGCCTCTCGCCCGTAGTCAGCTGGGATAGGCTCCAGCTTGCCTGCGACCCTGTAGAACGGCCTGTACAGAGGCTAGAGATAATGAGATGAGATGTTCCTGTTGTAGTGAACATGAAGTCTGTTCTTCAGTGTGGTGTGTTAATAAGGGCGATGTCACAAGACAGGAATGTGGCATGTTTTACACGGACATTGTCATTTTTATATATTTTTTTTATATTTGTTTTATTTATTTTATATAAATATAAAATAGTTTAGCCCTGTGATGACCTGGCGACTTGTCCAGGGTGTACCCTGCCTCTCGCCCGTAGTCAGCTGGGATAGGCTCCAGCTTGCCTGCGACCCTGTAGAACAGGATAAAGCGGCTACAGATAATGAGATGAGATAAAATAGTTTATATTGTTGTTTTAGATTTTATTTTTATCTATAAAAATATCTCATGTTCACACTTGCATGAAGAGAAATTTCTGTAAACATTTTTGGTGAATAAATAATCTGAAATGGGGAAAAGTTCAAACTTGATAATCTGATTAATGATGTGTGTGTGTGTGTGTGTGTGTGTGTGTGTGTGTGTGTGTGTGTGTGTGTGTGTGTGTGTTTTGGAGATTCAGTGTGTGACCTTTGACTTGTGTAAAGAGAGTTTTGTGTCACATGGTAAATAACAGAGTAATGAGCTCATCTGATGCATTATCATCACCATGGAAACACAATGTCCAGTGTATCCTGAATTCTTTACTTTCATTTTATTTATCTGTCGCTGGCAGAGGTAGACAGTACTGAAGTATATTTACTTGAGTACTGTACTTAAGTACACTTTTTGAGTATCTGTAGTTTACTTAAGTTTTTTTTTTTGGAAACTTATGACTTTAACTTCACTACATTTGAAAGACAAATATTGTACTTTTTAGTCCACTACATTTCTATCAAGGTCCTCGTTACTCGTTACTATGAAGCAGCTTTGAAGGTGGATGTTTTTTCTTTTCTTTTCTAAAATGTGATTGGTTTTTTCGCAGGTGACACTGAGGCAGCTGATCAGTAATCACTAGGGTCACGTCACATCCATAGACTGTATAAAATCAAGCTCAATGATTTCTCAGCAGCGTTATTTGAACACAATCAGTTGATGGCAGAATGGAAGGAGGCAGTTCTTCTGGAGAATGCACACGCACCCATGACCATAACTAGAACCCATGTTTCAGTTTTCTAAAAGGATTAAAGATACATTTCATTTTAAATGTTTGCTTTGTTTGTCGAAAACGAACCACATCACGGCCTACAAAAACTCGCCGTCCAACCTGCGAGAACATATTGAGGTATATAAATGTTTTATTCCAAGAGAAAGCTTGCAGTGAAGTTGTCTGTGCTTTTAGAGCTAGCGATAACATTGCAAACATAGCTGTGCAGTAGGGTATTAGGCAGAAAAAGAAATTTACCAGTCAAAAATAATATTTTATATAATCCTGATAAGCGCCGCAGGTGCGAAGACGAGCGCCGCAGGCGCGAAGTCCCTCTAGGGGGGTCTGGGGGCATGCCCCCCCAGAAAATTTTTGAAATTTAGACTTCATTTCCTGCATTCTAGGACATTTTCAGGGTGAAATGGCGTGTAATTTTTGATCAGAAATATTGCATATTTTTACTTTGTATTTTTTTCAGTTTCACTCCTGAATGTATCAGATGTATGTATGGTGTTTGATTTGGTAACAAAAGTGAAAAGAAAATAAACAACAATGAATTGTATATAATCTTTTGATCTAGTTACAGTATTTAATAAAAAAAAATAACCCAACAGTATTCTATTTTACCATACCCCAATGAAACCCCCTTGTTAATCAATGTATCACACATACCTTTTCTGTCTTTTTGTGGAAAAACGAATCAGTTTTTGTCACATTCAATTTGGGGCGTTTGTTGGGATTCATCTTGATCCAGAAGAGTGAGTCAGCAAAAAAAAATGCGGTTCTCCCGCCAAGAAAGAGGAAACTACAACGCAGGGTGTTTGGCAATTTTCGACCAATCAGAATTCGCGATTTATTCAGTCCGCATGTTACAAGATTCAGTGCGGGCCAAAATGGCGGAAACGATGAAATATTCTGATTTTTCATTTCAAGTTTTCAGTATTTTTCGTATTAAACTGTGTTTCTTACGATTTGTAAATGATGGCGGAACCACACACGGACTGGCCATCGGGAGTAGCGGGAGTTTTCCCAGTGGGCCGGTGGTTCAGCGTGGGCCGGCGGAGAAAAAAAAAAAAAAAACAGTTGCGCGCTGGCCTTTAATATGATAAGCAATGTTAACAGTTTCTTTAACAAACTGTTAACATTGCTTATCATATTAAAGGCCAGCGCGCAACTGTTTTTTTTTTTTTTTTCTCCGCCGGCCCACGCTGAACCACCAGCCCACCGGGAAAACTCCCGCTACTCCCGATGGCCAGTCCGTGTGTGGGCGGAACATAACTGGATTTATCGGATGACATGTGGGAGTATTCATGTGCGAAAATTTTCGGCATTATCGTCCGTTTCAGTATCCGTCTGTGTGTATACTTGCCCGTTGAAATCGGCAATCGCCCGTCAAATTTACGGGTGGACGGGTCTCTGCCTAATACCTTACTGTGCAGTCTGGTTAGCCAAATAACTTTCTATGGATTTGCCCGCCAAGTTACCATCGCCTTGTCCACAGCTAACGGTAACACATAGGTAGTTAACTTGGACACTGTTAGTTAACATATAAAAATGGAGTTACGCTAACATGAATAATGTTAACTTATCTGAAGTCCTTTTAAAAATGTTTTAGCATAATCTTGCCAAATAAACAGAATGTAGAAATCTTTCTTTTCTAGTAACGTTAGCTACCCAATATGATTTTGAGTTTGAAAATAGTTTGTTAGCAGCTTGCTTAACATTAAACCACCATGATGGCACAGCATGCATTCATTTTGTGAATTCACATTTCTATCTTTGATCACAGCATTAGGTATTGTGAGCGTTGTGGCAATAATACAAAAATGTGTTGACAGAAAATGTACTTTTAATACTTAAGTATTTTTAAAAGCAAGTACTTCAGTACTTTAACTTAAGTAAAAATTTGAATGAAAAAAAACCAGTATCTCATCTCATTATCTCTAGCTGCTTTATCCTGTTCTACAGGGTCGCAGGCAAGCTGGAGCCTATCCCAGCTGACTACGGGCGAAAGGCGGGGTACACCCTGGACAAGTCGCCAGGTCATCACAGGGCTGACACATAGACACAGACAACCATTCACACTCACATTCACACCTACGGTCAATTTAGAGTCACCAGGTAGCCTAACCTGCATGTCTTTGGACTGTGGGGGAAACCGGAGCACCCGGAGGAAACCCACGTGGACATGGGGAGAACATGCAAACTCTACACAGAAAGGCCCTCGTCGGCCGCGGGGCTCGAACCCGGACCTTCTTGCTGTGAGGCGACAGCGCTAACCACTACACCACCGTGCCACCAAAACCCCAGTATAGTACAAGATAAAGGTAAATGTAGTGCAAAATAGGCAGTATAATACAAAAATAAAGCAATGATCGGACGTAGCAGCAAAAAAAGGCAGTAATGTGCAAATATGTGCAAACCAATGTAAACAGATGTAAACAGTTAAGGACAGTTTACAGGGAGGTAGTCCATGGTTATAGACTCCTG
Organism: Neoarius graeffei; assembly: GCF_027579695.1. Lineage (NCBI taxonomy): Eukaryota > Metazoa > Chordata > Actinopteri > Siluriformes > Ariidae > Neoarius > Neoarius graeffei. The sequence goes on from NC_083584.1 coordinate 71,885,595, forward strand.
TCAGCTGTTCAGGAGTCTGATGGTGGTGGGAAAGAAAAGAGTTCTTTAGTCTGACAGTCTTACATTTCACACTTCTGTACCTCCGGCCTGAGGGTAAAAGTGTGAACAGTCCATGCTGGGGGTGGGTGGGGTCTTTGAGGATGGAGGCAGCTCTCCTGTGGACTCTGCGGTGGTAGATTCTCTGCAGAGAGGGCAGTGGAGTTCTGGTGATCCTCTCAGATGTCTTCACCACCCTCTGCAGGCATTTGCGGTCCATAGCTGTAGTGCTGCCATACCACACAGTGATGCTCAGTGAGATGCACCGAGTGAGAGCAGTGATGCACAGTGAGAGCCTCCTGACCACACAGAGGTCAGGAGGCTCTCAATCACACAGCTGTAGAAGTTGCTGAGGATCTTGGGCAACATACCAAACTTCCTCAGCCTCCTCAGAAAGTACAGTCACTGTTGAGGCTTCCTAACCAGCTGTGTGGTGTTAGGTGTCCATGTGAGGTCCTCACTGATGTGAACACCCAGGTATTTGAAGCTGCTCACCCTCTCCACCTCAAGCTCCCAGATGAACAGCGGCCGATGAGGTCTCCTCTCCTTCCTCATGTCCACTATCATCTCCATCTTGTCCGTGTTGAAGGTGAGGTTGTTGTCCTCACACCAGACTGGCCACCTCCCTCCTGTAGGCTGTTTCGTCTCTGCCAGTGCTGCGTCCTATCACTGCAGTGTCATCTGCGAACTTCAGGATGATGTTGTCCTTGTGGGAGGTGATACAGTCGTGGGTGAACAGGGTGTAGAGGATGGGGCTGAGGACGCATCCCTGTGGAATGCCAATGTTTGTGATGATGCTGGTTGAAGTCCTATTACCAATCCTGACAGTCTGGGGCCTGCCAGTCAGGAAGTCGAGGAGCCAGTCACAGAGGGTGGGGTGCAAACCAAGTGTGGACAGTTTATGGGTGAGTTTGTGGGGGATGACCATGTTGAAGGCAGAGCTGTAGTCAACAAAGAGCATTCTGATGTAAGAGTCTTTGTTTTCCAGTTGGGAGAGGATATAATGGAGGGCAGCAGCAATGGCGTCTGAGCTGGACCTGTAGGCATATTGCAGGGGGTCCAGGGGGTCCGGTATACTGCTCTGAATGTGGGCCAGTACCACTGTCTTAAAGCACTTTGAGATGATTGGAATTAGGGCTGGGTATCACCAGATACCTCACGATACGATACTATGGCGATATTTTGCCCACGATAACGATATTATCACGGTACAGCGATTCTGCGATAATCGATATATTGCAAGAAATTTCAACCACATCACAATATCTGTGTCACTGAAGAAAATCAGAATTTATTGACCACTGTAAAGTTACATTTCACATACATAACTACACACTCTTGCCAGACATATATTTCTCTATTCTACTGCTGGCAAAACCAAGAGTTGCTTCACTACAACATACAGAAAATTCCCATTTCTGTGCTAGTATTCTCAACTTTTCTGTAAGCATGGACACATCAGTGCTGCTTAACAAGCAGAATCAAATTGTTTTATGAAAACTTAAAACTTGCACTGCAGACTGCACATACATTTCAGTGCTAACACTAATATCAATTTGTTCTTTGTAAACTTGAGAACATATACCGGAGAACATTTAACTTGTGCTTATTTTGCAGGAACAACACACTGTCTGAAACACACTGAAAAGTGCAGTGGGCATCTTAATTGGAGCATCTTAATCAGGGATGCAAACAGCGCGCCTTTTGGCGGATGGCGCCTTTTTCACGGCTGAATCACGCAGATCCGAATTTTTTTTTTAGGGGGGGCGTTGGAGTGTCTGATTATAATTTCAAAGTAAATTCTGTATTAAAATTACTAAATAAGCAAATCCGTTACAGTCCATGAAACAGGAAGTATAAGGAAAAAACATTTTAAATCGGGAAGCTGCGCACATTTGCGCAGTCCTGCCGCTCAGGCTGCACAAATGTGCGCAACTTCCCGATTTAAACTGTTTTTTCCTCATCCTTATACTTCCTGTTTCATGGACTGTAACGGATTTGCTTATTTAGTAATTTTAATACAGAATTTACTTTGAAACTATAATCAGACACTCCAACGCCCCCCGTAAAAAAAAAAATTCAGATCTGCGCGATTCAGCCGTGAAAAAGGCGCCATCTGCCAAAAGGCGCGCTGTTTGCATCCCTGCTTAATTTAATTGGAGCGAAACAGGTTTTGCAAAGTGCATTCTCTTTGTCCGGCTCACTTTTTTTTTTCTCCTTTCCTTTGGAATCCAAAGTGCCTCTAAACATCTGCCTTAAAGTTCGGCGGCGTCTCTAGGTTAATGTTAACAGCCATGCTTGCCTGTTTTTTTTTTTTTTCCTCACTGCAACCGCCGGGGAAAAAAAGAGAAGACGAAGAGTGCCTTGCAGTGAGGTAGCGGCACAGCGACACCTCGCGGAGCGGAGGTGCGGAAGTCGTACTGGATTTACAACCCGTCTGAAACATGATTTTATTATTTGAAAAAATATCGATATTCAAATTTTGAGTATCGATATTGAATCGGAAGACAAAGTATAGCGATATATCGCCGTATCGATATTTTTGCACACCCCTAATTGGAATGAGTGCTATCGGCCTGTAATCATTCAAGCAGGTGGGTGGGCTCTTCTTGGGAAGAGAGGTGATGGTCGTGGTCTTGAAGTAGGAGGGAACGGTGCTCTGGCTGAGGGAAAATTATTTAGCACAATGCAGTCAAATTGTGAAGGAGTCCATCCGTATGTTATTTTGTCTCACGCAAAAGTATCTCACAATTAGAGAAGGAAACAAAAATGTCATGATTTCCACTTCATGCTCATTTTAACCTCATTAAAGTGGTTTTACTGTGAAAACATGCATAGATTTGTTTCTTTTTCTAGTTTACTCTTTATGATTCAAGTTTCTTTGGCTTTACTTTTTATTAAATTTATTTTTGTTACAAACAAATTAATCTCGTGTTATTTAATTTCAGGTATTTCACTACTTCAAGATTCAAGAGAGCTTTATTGTCAATATGTCCATATACAAGTACAGTATACAGTGTGTTGAAATACTGTTTCCCTCAGGCTCCCCATGGTGCATTTATAGAGAAATAGAACAAAACATCTAGCCATCTAAACATGTAGCTATCTAACTACAATAAACATAAATGGCAAGACAGGAGCAAAGTGACATTGTGTGTTTGTGTGCTTTTAGTGCAAAAACACAAGCGACTGCAATTCAATTTGAAGAATTCAGGTTTAACCAGGATATTACAAGAAGACAAGACAAGTGTAAAGTGAGCATTGTGTGTGTGTGTGTGTGTGTGTGTGTGTGCAAATGGATGAGAAATGGATGAGGAACTCATCTCATTATCTCTAGCCACTTTATCCTGTTCTACAGGGTCGCAGGCAAGCTGGAGCCTATCCCAGCTGACTACGGGCGAAAGGCGGGGTACACCCTGGACAAGTCGCCAGGTCATCACAGGGCTGACACATAGACACAGACAACCATTCACACTCACATTCACACCTACGGTCAATTTAGAGTCACCAGTTAACCTAACCTGCATGTCTTTGGACTGTGGGGGAAACCGGAGCACCCGGAGGAAACCCACACGGACACGGGGAGAACATGCAAACTCCGCACAGAAAGGCCCTCGTCGGCCACGGGGCTCGAACCTGGACCTTCTTGCTGTGAGACGACAGCGCTAACCACTACACCACCGTGCCGCCCGGATGAGGAACTGTAGTTTCAATTTGAACTGTCAGTTTTTTAGGGGTAACAGTGAGTTGAGGACTCTGACTGCCTGGAGGAAGAAGCTGTTGTAGTGTCTGGCAGTGATGGTTTGGATGCATCAGTACTTTCTGCCAGATGGCAGGAGGGAGAACAGTGCATGTGATGGGTGGGACTTGTTTTGCACTATGCTGTTGACATGGCAGATGATATGCTTCTTATAGAGCTGAGAGATGGGTGGGAGAAAAACCCTGATGATCCTCTCTGCTGTCCTCACTATCCACTGCATGGACTTTGTTCAGCAACATTGCAGTTTCTGAACCAGACAATGAAGTAACAGTAGAGAACACTCTCAGTGGTCCGTCAGTAAAAGGATGTAAGGCTGACTTTCTTCAGCTTTCACAGAAAGTGTAGATGCTGTTGAGCTTTCTTGGTGATGGTGGTGGTGTTCAGGGTCCAGGACAGGTTGTCTTCCATGTGCACTCCCAGGAACTTCGCACTGCTGACTGTTTCAAAAGTGGAGCTGTTGCAGTGGGGAGCGAGCAGCAGGATTCTTCCTGAAGTCAACAACCAACTCTTTAGTCTTCTCAACATTAAGAGTCAAGTTGTTGTCCTGACTTCATTACACCAGGTGTTTGACCTCTGCTCTGGCTGCAGACTCGTTGTTACTGATGAGACCCACTACTGTTGCGTCATCTGCAAACTTGATGATGTAGTTTGAGCTGTGCTGACGTAATTGTCCTTTTTGTCTAAGTGCGCGAGGGTCAGGTGGAGGGCAGTTGAAATGGCTCCATCTATGGTGCGGTTTCTGCGGTAAGCAAACTGTCGAGGGTCTAATTCCTGTGACAGTTGTGCTTTCATGTGCCTCAATACCAGCCTCTTGAAACACTTCATGATGATGGGCGTGAGTGCAACAGGCCAGTAGTCGTTGAGACAGGACACGGTAGATTCTTTGGGACCAGGATTATTTTTGTGGTTTTGAGACATGCTGATACCACAGCTGTGCTCAGGGATATGTTGACGATATCTATGAAGATGTCTGCAAGCTGATCAGCGCATTCCCTGAGCACCCAGCCACACTGTCAGAAATAGGGGTACAGTAGGAGTCCATTTCTATCCCCCAAGGTACAGTCTACACTAATGTACCTCCCAGGGCTCATTATTGGACCTCAAGGTAACTATGTGTAACTTTATGTGTCAAAAAAAGGTACATATATGTTCCCAAGCAATAGATAAAGAGTACAAATTACAAAGTACCTTAGAGGGTGCTGCCCCAGTGACAAGCCACTGTACCCCTAAAGGTATAGTAATGCACTTTATTTTCTAAGGGTGCAAGTATGTTGTCTGGGCCTGATGCTTTTTGGGGAGTCACTCTGTGAAATTTTTGACACCAGCAACAGAAAGACAGAGTACCTGGTCATTGAGGGAGGAGCAACAAACTGAATGAGAAAAGTATTAAAGATTTCTTACAATTTTATTTTGTTGGATTTGTTATAATAAACGTTGTGAAGTGGAGAGGACGTGAAGCTGGTGGGTGAGTGAGTGAGTGAGAGAGAGTGAGAGAATCAGTATATCAACGCTAGTGTTTTTATAGAAGGGTAGCACGGTGGTGTAATGGTTAGCACTGTCACCTCACAGCAAGAAGGTCCTGGGTTTGAGCCCCGTGGCCAGCGAGAGCCTTTCTGTGTGAAGTTTGCATGCTCTCCCCGCGTCCGCGTGGGTTTCCTCCAGGTGCTCTGGTTTCCCCCAAAGGCATGCAGGTTAGGCTAATTGGTGGCTCTAAATTGACCGTCGGTGTGAGTGTGACCCTGTAGGACAGGATAAGCAGCTACAGATAATGGATGGATGGATGGATGTTTTTATAGGGAGGGAAAGTGAAACACAGCGATCCTAGTGGTAGCGTGCCTAAGCCGAGAGCCATACTATTGAAAATCCCATAGACCCGATTTTAAAAAAAATCCCACAAAGTTATGACATGGAACTTGTACACCCCCCAAAAATATGTTGTACAACCCCTGGCAAAAAGTATGGAATCACCAGTCTTGAATGAGCACTCATTCACACGTTTTATTCTGTAGAACAAACTCAGATCACAAACATGATACAATAATAAAGTCATTCCAAAGTGCAACTTCTTGGCCTTCAGAAACACTAAAAGAAATGAAGAAAAAGCATTGTGGAAGTCAGTAAATGTTACTTTTATAGACCAAGCACAGGGAAAAAAATATGGAATCACTCAATTCTGAGGAAAAAAATATGGAATCATGAAAAACAGACAAACAAAAGAACATTCAAAACACATCACTAGTACTTAGTTGCACCACCTCTGGCTTTTATAATGGCTTGCAGTCTCTTAGGCATGGACTTGATGAGTGACAAACAGTATTCTTCATCAATCTGGTGCCAACTCTCTTTGATTGCAGTTGCCAGATCAGCTTTGCAGGCCGGAGCCTTGTCGTGGACCATTTTTTTCAATTTCCACCACAAGTTCTCTATTGGGTTGAGATCTGGACTATTTGCAGGCCATGACATTGACTGGATGTGTCTTTCACCAAGGAATGCTTTCACAGTTTTTGCTCTATGGCATGATGCATTGTCATCTTGGAAAATTATTTCATCATCCCCAAACATATTTTAAGTTGAAGGGATAAGAAAACTGTCCAAAATGTCAATGTAAACCTGTGCATTTATTGAAGAAGTAACCACAGCCATCTCCCCAGTGCCTTTGCCTGACATGCAGCCCCATATCATCAAGGATTGTGGAAATTTGGATGTTTTCTTCAGGCAGTCCTCTTCATAAATCTCACTGGAACGGCACCAAACAAAAGTTCCAGCATCATCACCTTGTCCAATACAGATTCGTGATTAATCACTGAAGATAACTTTCATCCAGTCATCCACAGTCCATGATTGCTTCTCCTTAGCCCATTGTAGTCTTGTTCTTTTCTGTTTAGGTGTCAATGATGGTTTTCTTTTAGCTTTCCTATATGAAAATCCCATTTCCTTTAGGCGATTTCTCACGGTTCGGTCACATACTTGTACATTGACTCCAGCTTCCTCCCATTTATGCTTCATTTGTTTTGTTGTACTTTTTCGGTTTTCAAGACATATGGCCTTAAGTTTTTTGTCTTGACGCTTTGATGTCTTCCTTGGTCTACCAGTACGCTTGGCTTTAAAAACCTTCCCATGCTGTTTGTACTTGGTCCATATCTTAGATACAGCTGACTGTGAACAGCCCACATCTTTGGCAACCATGCGTGAAGAGTTACCTTCTTTAAGAAGTTTGACAATCCTCTCTTTTGTTTCAAGAGACATCTCTCTTGTTGGAGCCATGATTCTTGCCAACCCACTTGGTCCAGCAGCCCTCCAAGGTGTGATAACTGCGCTGTTTCTAACTGCAGACTAATGAGCAGATCTAATCTGAGGCAGGTGTCAATTTAGGGAAAGGAAATTGACTGGGTGAGTCCTTATTTTCTACCTGAAACTTGAGTGATTCCATATTTTTTTCCTCAGAATTGAGTGATTCCATATTTTTTTCCCTGTGCTTGGTCTATAAAAGTAACATTTGCTGACTATCACATTTCTTCGTTTATTTTAGTGTTTCTGAAGGCCAAGAAGTTGCACTTTGGAATGACTATTATTGTATCATGTTTGTGATCCCAGTTTGTTCTACAGAATAAAACGTCTGAATGAGTGCTCATCCAAGACTGGTGATTCCATACTTTTTGCCAGGGGTTGTATATGTTGGGATTATCTACTAACTATGAAAGTATCAGGTGAAATTTCGCTGTCTTTTAAAAGATCGAAATTGCGCCTAACCTGTCAGAAACGGACTACAACCAAACCGTCTAGTCAGAGTCGCTCATATTACGTCAGCAGTAGGCTTAGCTATCCCACGACCCAGGAAGATCTGTGTATTTTGGTACAGAAATACTCCACCATACCGAAATACTGCCTTATTGGTACAGAAATACTCCGCCAACCGCGCTATACAAATCAGCATGTTGATGTAGGCTACTCGCCGGCCGCTACTTGCTACAGATTTGGAAAGGCGCTAGACTTGCGGTGACGTCACATACGTGACGTCGGGTCCGTGTAGTGTTTGATCAGCTTATTAAAAACATTCAAACAATTCAAATCGGTGGAAAAAATAAAGTATGATCACCAGGATCGATAGAGCTGCCCGACATGCACAACATATGGAAGCCATTGTCTTAACTTTGAAGTGTAACCAGAAATGTAATTTTTTGAAAAGATATTCCCATTCATGGGCGGCACGGTGGTGTAGTGGTTAGCGCTGTTGCCTCACAGCAAGAAGGTCTGGGTTCAAGCCCCGTGGCTGGTGAGGGCCTTTCTGTGCGGAGTTTGCATGTTCTCCCTGTGTCCGCGTGGGTTTCCTCCGGGTGCTCCGGTTTCCCCCACAGTCCAAAGACATGCAGGTTAGGTTAACTGGTGACTCTAAATTGACCGTGAGTGTGAATGGTTGTCTGTGTCTATGTTACCCCTTTTCCACCAAATCAGTTCCAGGGCTGGTTCAGGGCTGGTGCTGGTTCACAACTCGTTCAACTTGCGAGCCAGCTGAGAACCAGTTTGCTTTTCCATAGCTCACGGTGCTAAGGGAAGCTACGTCATTACGTCAGTTACGTCGCTACATTTGCATAAACCTTGGCGCGAATATCAAAGCAAAAACAACACGGAAGAAGCAGCAGCAACAACAACAATAATGGATGACTTCGCGTTTATACAGCTGCTGCTTCTCGTCGCTTAAAAAATGGCGACCTTTCGCGGTCTTGTTATTGTTGTTGGTCTTAACAACTCCGCCCCCCCCGCTGACGTAAGCGGTTCTTTCCTCTGGCCCAGCAGAGAGTTGGTGCTAGCCTGGAACCGGTTTTTCTGGCCCCAGAGCCAGTTCTTTGTCAGTGGAAACAGAAAACCCGGTTCCAAACTAAGCACTGGCCCCGAACCAGCCCTGGAATTGATTTGGTGGAAAAGGGGCATGTGTCAGCCCTGTGATGACCTGGCGACTTGTCCAGGGTGTACCCTGCCTTTTGCCCGTAGTCAGCTGGGATAGGCTCCAGTTTGCCTGCGACCCTGTAGAACAGGATAAAGCGGCTACAGATAATGAGATGGGAATGAGGTTGGGACGCATCCAGTAGGGGGCGATGGATGAGATTACTTTCCCTCCCTATAGACCCCTTCGCATGTTTGCAAACAAACCGACCGTTGCCAGGATGCGCGCGCAGCCTGGACCCAGAAACAATGGCGCTGCCCATAGACCGGCATTATGAGCTGTCAGATTATGCAAAACAATTGTCGTTACAAGATCGAGAACGCTACATAAATAAGTTAACTCTAACAAGTGGACATCGCCTACCGGATCCGCATTTAATAAAAGAGTGGACGGACGATGTTAGTAAGTTCCCTGGTATACAATGGCCAGATATATACTCGTACCTTATTGACCAGACTTCAGTGTACACCCACGAAAAACTTCGTGCCTACAAGTCTTTAGACGCATATGATTATGTTATGTGCGGGCATGTACAACTTGATTAACAATGGGGCATTCATATTCATTTTGTTTTAATCAAATTATGCCAGTGATGTGATGGCAATGTGGCTTTAGCTACAACAGCAAATACCAACACTAAACAGCAATTTGCAGGAGGTAATGGCATGAAAGGAATGATAGTGTAAAGAGTGCAGCTAAGAGAAATCAGAGCTGCGTAAAAAGCGAGAGGCAGAGAGCAGAAATGAAACTGAACGGGGCGGGAGCTAGGTTAGAGCAGTCAGCGTAAGTTGGCATTTAGAGTGAGGGCGCACAATTTTACCTTTCCATCCTTGCTTTAAAATTGTGATTTTCGGCATACACAAATAATGATGGCACAAAATCTGGACTGCTTGAGTCAAGCGAGACCTCTCCTACAAACAAAACTGCATGCAAAGCTAAGTTAACATGCTAACAATATTCATTACATTGTGTAACTATGACCAGCTAATCAGACAAACGTTACCAAAGTATTTTGCTACATCAATAAACGAAGACTAGAAAGAATAAAAAAGAAAGATTTAATAAATAGCCTGATCTTACCTGTGATGAAGTGGGCGCTGCAAACCCGCGCATTTTTGATGGTGCTTTCATCTCAGTCTACACGTTTGATGGCTTGTAGCCATAGACGTCGGCAATTTTTTTGGAATGGGTGAGATCCTGCTGGAATTCTGAACATTTTAACCCCATCACTGCTACGATTCTGACACCCGACAACACAACAACTAGTAGTGGTGTGTCGTTCACGAACGAACCGTTCTTTTTGAACGAGTCTTCGAAGTGAACGACTAGAACTAGTTCGCGCTGCCTCTCGTTCTCGGTCGTTGGCGAATCAGCAGTCTCTGCTCGCTGGCAGCAGGGCGGTCGCTGAATCTCGGTCGTTGGCGAATCAGTAGGATCTGTTCAGTAGCAGAAGGGCGTCCAACTTGCATTTTGATCTGTGCAGAGCAGCGCCACTTTACTTCTTTAAGGGCTATCTGAGCCCTATTATCAGAGCGTTGACACATGCCAGGTCTTTAGTTTACAATTTAGAGCTCTCACTCAGCAATACATTTCAGTTCACAGCGAACGAACGAACAGCCAGCAGCCAGCCTGCCTGCTGCCATACTGGGCTGGGCGCATAGCAACGGTTTCCATGACTGTGATAAACAATGAAGAACGTGGCTCTGGAGATCGCGGCATACCGTGTTCGTTTTTTTAATGTTAATGCAATTTGTAATAAAGTGGTTTGTTTTTTGTAATGAGCGTTGCTGTTGAATATGAGCAAAATGGGTGTTACTTAATGGGTTTAAAGGAGGTCTCTTGCTCGAACAGCTGGAAAAGGTCTCGCTAGACGTGACGTCAATCGAATGTTCGTGCATAACAACCGTTTCCATGTCCATGACCAGGCCAAACAATGAATGATCATGAATGCAGCAGAGAGACATCGCAGGCTACTGTTCGCTGAATACGATGACTTGTAAAGTTGTTTATTCTCTGAAATGAGTGTTGCTGTTAAATAAGCTTTTTTTTTTTTGCTTAATGGGTTTGAGAGAACAACTGCATAGCCGGCAGACCATGGCTCTACTAAAATAAATATAATAAATATAAAAACAGCTTTATTCTCATCTACATTTAATTAACTTTCAGAGCTTTGTTTATGTAGTCTTTTTCAGATAATGCTAGGATAATGTTTTTCTTCCATCTTTTTCTCAAGCACATTGTAATGTATGAAAATCTATTGTGGATGGCACCTCTGCCGCCTCTCGTTCACTCAAGATGAACTAAACTTCGGACGACAGCCATTGTTGTGCCGCTTTGGTGTGACGTCATCAAAATGAACGCGTGAACGAACTGAACGAACGAATTTCTTTGCTGAACTGACCGACATGAACGAACTGGCGGAAATGAATCGCCATGTCCCACCAGTAACAACTAGGCTGGGACGATGTATGTGACTGGCTCTGTGAAAACATTCCTACCGTTCCTTTTTTAAACTTGAATCTACTCAAATATGGGTGTATACACAAAGACAAAAACATAGAGCTTTTAATAAATGTGGTGACGTGTTTAGGAAAATATTATATTCACAAATGCAAATGCAGAAAGACAATCCCCATTTTCCCTTCCTTTAAAAACGAGTTATGTTTGTACAGTAAATCCGTCAGATATTTAAAAACTAAGAGGAGTAACGAACTTATATCAATAATAGACAGCTTCCATTTGTTATAATGTACCCCCCCTCCATTACTTTCTTTCGAGTGTCTTTTTTTCCTTTCTTTTTATCATTTTTTTCCTCTTATGTTTTATAATTTCTTGATATGTGTGCTATGTTCCTACAAGGTTCTGTAAAAAAGCCATACATTTGCTTTAATGCTCTGTAAACCTTTGAAACTTCCAATAAAAAAAAAAAAAAAAACCCCAATAACAACTAGGCATTTCTGAGTCTTTTTTGGGTCCAGGCTGCGCGCGCAATTTCCGCTTACGTATGAATGACGTTTACTGCGAAGGGGTCTATAGAAAGCTCACTGCGCCACCTGCTGGTCACCAACACCAAACCGAGAGCGCGAGAATATAACATGAAGGCTGTATTGTGCTTTATTCAGCGGTGATGTATCGTTGTTATTAAACCATCTGCAGAGCTACAGAGAGGGGCTGTACTTCCGGTCACTGTGGAAGATTCTCGAATGCGCGCGCTGACTGGCTGAGCCGTGAGGAACCCGGTTTCCCATGATGCACTGCGTGTCAGTCACGTGTTCCACGCGCTGCGCTTCTCCGTGTTTATCCGGGTCAGGACTGTCACCGTGTCTCTGTCATTACTTCCGTACTGATTACCGGAGACTTTCTCCGCTCTCGACATCTCCCGCTACCCGCGCGGCTGGAGCTCGGGACCGTGAAAGTCGCGCGCGATGTTATTATCCGCCGTGCCGAAGCGTTTGCTCATGCGCAGATCACGCAGCCTGTCACCCTGTCGCGCGCTCCATACTGAGCCCGGTGAGTTATCCGCGCGCCGCCACAATGCTCGCGAGCTTGAAACGGATGTGGAAAACAGTCCGGCGGTTTCCGCGTCCCGGAAGTGGAGGTTACTGAGGGAGCGCGAGGACGCGTGGAGCAGCAGCAGCAGTAACTTTCACGCGCAGTATCGCCAACTGGCCAGTAGGTGGCGCACGAGCCTGGAGAGTCGGAGAAGCTCGTGGGCGGCGCTGGTCACCGCGGGGACTGACCGGGAGGAGAGCGGGGGGCAGAACACCGGGGCCGGGGGGCGGAGAGGAGCAGCTTCAGCAGGAGCTCTGTCCACCGCCGCCCTGGCCTTCTGCTTCAACAGAGACAACAAGAAGAGCGGTAAATACACAAACACGCTCTTCTTCATCATCATCATCATCATCTCTTAATTTCAGTTTCACTCATGCGGCACTTTTAACAGTGAACATCATCACAGAAACCTGGACGCAGCTTTACATCCTTCACCACTTTATCCCGATCAGAGTGATGGGGAATCCGGACTCTGTCCCAGGAATACTGGGCTGAAGGTGGATGAGATGCCAGTACAACACACACAGGTTGTTGGGATGAAACCAGAGAACCTGGAGAAAACCACATGGACACACATGCCCCTTTTCTACCAAATCAATTCCAGGGCTGGTTCGGGGCCAGTGCTTAGTTTGGAACTGGGTTTTCTGTTTCCACTGACAAAGAACTGGCTCTGGGGCCAGAAAAACCGGTTCCAGGCTAGCACCAACTCTCTGCTGGGCCAGAGGAAAGAACCGCTTACGTCAGCGGGGGGGGCGGAGTTGTTAAGACCAACAACAATAGAAAGATTGCCATTTTTAAGCGCCGAGAAGAAGCAGCTGTACAAACGCAAAGTCATCCATTATTATTGTTGTTGCTGCTGCTTCTTCCATGTTGTTTTTGCTTCGGTATTCGCGCCAAGATTTATGCAAACGTAGCGACGTAACTGACGTATACAGCGACATAATGACGTGACTCCCCTTAGCACCGCGAGCTGCGGAAAAGCAAACTGCTTCTCAGCTGGCTTGCAAGTTGAACGAATTGTGCACCAGCACTGGCCCCGAACCAGCCCTGGAACTGATTTGGTGGAAAAGGGGTAATGGACACACATGCCCCTTTTCCACCAAAGCAGTTCCAGGGCTGGTTTGGGACCGGGTTTTCTGTTTCCACTGACAAAGAACTGGCTCTGGGGCCAGAAAAACCGGTTCCAGGCTAGCACCATCTCTTTGCTGGGCCAGAGGAAAGAACCGCTTACGTCAGCAGGGTGGGCGGAGTTGTTAAGACCAGCAACAATAGCAAGACCGCGAAAGGTCACCGTTTTTAAATAAGCGATGAGATATCATGGATGCAGTAAAGCAGTAGTCATCCATGATTGTTGTTGTTGCTTCTTCTTCTCCGTGTTGTTGCTTCAATGTTCGCGCCAAGGTTTATGCAAACGCAGCAACGTAACTGACGTATACAGTGATGTAATGACATGGCTCCCCTTTGCACCCCAAGCTATGGAAAAGCAAACTGGTTCTCAGCTGGCTCGCAAGTTGAACAAGTTGTGAACCAGCACCAGCACCGGCCCCGAACCAGCCCTGGAACTGATTTGGTGGAAAAGGGGTATGAGAGAACATGTGAAACTCCACACAGGCAATAGTCTGAGACCAGGCTCAGATTCTGGAGAAAACTAGACCTGTTGTACCAGGATGATGATTATTATTATTTAGTGACCTATAATTGAAGAGAATCCCACTTGTTCTACAGTGGTGCTTGAAAGTTTGTGAACCCTTTAGAATTTTCTATATTTCTGCATAAATATGACCTAAAGCATCATCAGATTTTCACACAAGTCCTAAAAGTAGACAAAGAGAACCCAGTTAAACAAATGAGACAAAAATATTATACTTGGTCATTTATTGATTGAGGAAAATGATCCAATATTACATATCTGTGAGTGGCAAAAGTATGTGAACCTCTAGGATTAGAATCAGAATCATTTTTATCAGAATCATTTTTATTGCCAGGTATGTGGACTCCGATTTCACTTAGCTCTCATAGTACAAAACTGATAAAAAGCATATACACAAAACAAACAAACAAAAAATGGTGCAATAGGTGCATAAGTAATCCAGGTAAGTCAAGTATGAAATAGATAAATATAAAGTATACAGTGTGCACAGAATGACGGTATGAGTGTGCAGATATTTTACAAGTGATATTACTGATATATGAATCTGGATTTTAGCTGTTCATCACAAAGGATTTTCCCTTTTGGTGCAATATGGTGCATAGTGCAAAGATGAAATAGTAAATATAAATAAATACGAGTAACAGTGAGCACAGAATGACAGTATGAGTGTGCAGATATTTTGCAAGTGATATTACTGATATATGAATCTGGATTTTAGCTGTTCCTCACAGAGACAGCCTGAGGGGGAAAAAACTATTCTTGTGTCTGGTTGTTTTTACATACAGTGATCTATATCGCCTCCCTGAGGGGAGAAGATTAAACAGATTGTGACCAGGGTGTGATGGGTCCGCAGAGATGTTACCTGCCCGTTTCCTGACTCTGGACAAGTATAGGTCTTGGATGGAGGGCAGGTTGACACCAGTAATTTTCTCTGCAGACCTTATTGTCCGTTGCAGTCTGTTCTTCTCCTGTTTGGTGACTGATCCAAACCAAACAGTGATGGAAGAGCAAAGAACAGACTGAATGATGGCGGTGTAGAATTGTGTCAGCAGCTCTTTAGGCAGGTTGAGCTTCCTGAGCTGGCGCAGAAAGTGCAACCTCTGCTGAGCCTTTTTGATGATAGTGACTGTGTTGGTCTCCCACTTCAAGTCCCGAGAGAGTGTGGAACCCAGAAACCTGAAGCTTTCAACAGCAGCCACAGTGTTGTTGGTGATGGGCAGCAGAGTGCGGGGGCTCCTCCTAAAGTCCACTGTCATCTCCACAGTTTTGAGCATGATTAGCAGTTAATTTGAAGGTGAAATTAGAGTCAGGTGTTTTCAATCAATGGGATGACAATCAGGTGTGAGTGGGCACCCTGTTTTATTTAAAGAACAGGGATCTATCAAAGTCTGAGCTTCACAACACATGTTTGTGGAAGTGTATCATGGCACAACCAAAGGAGATTTCTGAGGACCTCAGAAAAAGTGTTGTTGATGCTCATCAGGCTGGAAAAGGTTACAAAACCATCTCTAAAGAGTTTCAACTCCACCAATCCACAGATAAACAGATTGTGTACAAATGGAGGAAATTCAAGACCATTGTTACCCTCCCCAGGAGTGGTCGACCAACAGAGATCACTCCAAGAGCAAGGCGTGTAATAGTTGGTGAGGTCACAAAGGACCCCAGGGTAACTTCTAAGCAACTGAAGGCCTCTCTCACATTGGCTAATGTTAATGTTCATGAGTCCACCATCAGTAGAACACTGAACAACAATGGTGTGCATGGCAGGGTTGCAAGGAGAAAACCACTGCTCTCCAAAACGAACATTGCTGCTCGTCTGCAGTTTGCTAAAGATCATGTGGACAAGCCAGAAGGCTATTGGAAAAATGTTTTGTGGACGGATGAGACCAAAATAGAACTTTTTGGTTTAAATGAGAAGCGTTATGTTTGGAGAAAGGAAAACACTGCATTCCAGCATAAGAACCTTATCCCATCTGTGAAACATGGTGGTGGTAGTATCATGGTTTGGGCCTGTTTTGCTGCATCTGGGCCAGGACGGCTTGCCATCATTGATGGAACAATGAATTCTGAATTATACCAGAGAATTCTAAAGGAAAATGTCAGGACATCTGTCCATGAACTGAATCTCAAGAGAAGGTGGGTCATGCAGCAAGACAACGACCCTAAGCACACAAGTTGTTCTACCAAAGAATGGTTAAAGAATAAAGTTAATGTTTTGGAATGGCCAAGTCAAAGTCCTGACCTTAATCCAATCGAAATGTTGTGGAAGGACCTGAAGCGAGCAGTTCATGTGAGGAAACCCACCAACATCCCAGAGTTGAAGCTGTTCTGTATGGAGGAACGGGCTAAAATTCCTCCAAGCCGGTGTGCAGGACTGATCAACAGTTACCGCAAACGTTTAGTTGCAGTTATTGCTGCACAAGGGGGTCACACCAGATACTGAAAGCAAAGGTTCACATACTTTTTTGCCACTCACAGATATGCAATATTGGATCATTTTCCTCAATAAATAAATGACCAAGTATAATATTTTTGTCTCATTTGTTTAACTGGGTTCTCTTTATCTACTTTTAGGACTTGTGTGAAAATCTGATGATGTTTTAGGTCATATTTATGCAGAAATATAGAAAATTCTAAAGGGTTCACAAACTTTCAAGCACCACTGTATGCTCATATTTTCATGACTGTAGTCTCCTCCCTTCCCAGTGTGCATTCAGGGTTGGGCAGTCTGCGATTTTGTATCAAGCTTGAGCTTGAAGATGTCCATGATCCACTTTTCAAGCAAATCATAGACCTTTTATGTCCTCCAACTAATGTCTCCATACTTCACATCCAACTCTGATGGCCTGTAATAATAGTGGAGTCATGTTAAGTTCCCAAACCCACAGGATGATTGTTTACTTGATAGCTATGCTTAATGGCCAAATTGTATCACGTGTGTCTATCACAGGATGTCTCATGTACGATGTATTTGAAAAATGCTTCAGCTCGTGCCAAAAAAAGGATTTGATGCCAAAAGGGTGGCAGTGGTTCGGCTGTGCACAGTCAGAAATTTCTCAAAGCAAAGTTATCTGTAAACATTGTCATACCATGATCAGCACTTCCAGAGGTAATACTGTGATTAACAATAATCAGGAAGAGAGTTTCACTCGGTCAGTACATCTTTATCTCACAATGCTCTGGAACATAAAACAGTTATCACTGACGGACACATTAAAGCAGTTGGGGGAAACCCCATGATAAACCCCACGATAAACGATGGAAAGAGGTGATTGAGGCGGTCCAGATAAGGTGCCATTCAAAGCTGTGGATGAGGTGGGATTAAAGACACTGGGGCACATTTAAGTTTCGATGAATGATATGATTTGCCAAGATTTTTTGCACCGACGAGTGCGCAAGTGTCAGTTTGAAAAGTGTACTCTTGTGTTCTTTACATTTTAGTACTGCAATTTTTTTTCAACTTGAAAAATCTGGTTGTGTTATTTGTTGACTGCTAACTACTTTTGTTTCATAGTTAAATGTTCTGACTGCAGAGTTGAATTCTGGGTAAAATGTTCTATTTCTATAACCATTGGAGTTTTGAGATGTTTCGCTGCTGCACACACTGTGCATCCTATGTGTCACTGTTTTGCTGAGATAGGACACGTCCTGTGTTTTACGATTCCAAAAATTGCCGAAACAACTGAGCAACAATATCACATGACCACAGAGGGCCGTGTTTGACCTACTTTTAACCAAAACAAGTCGGCATGGACAAACACGGCAGACTCGGCTCTCCTGGCCCACCGGCTAAAAGCCAGTAGAAAAGAAAAGGAAAGCCTGCCTAGTGAGTGCAACTGCAAGGTTACATTCAAGGTAACCTTGAGTTACCTTGGGTTACCAAGTAACTTGTAACCAAGTAAGTAAGTAAGTTACTTGGGTTATTCAAGTAACCTTGAGTTACCAAGGCTAGATGGCGTGCCATTTTTCTGGACGGATAACTAAATTATTCTAGCTAGCGCTTAGCTATCTTAGCCTAAGAATGCATGGACTCGACTCCACAGTAGCAAGTATGGAGTCATTTACGTGACCCTTTCACGTGACATCATCATGACTGCAAATTTGTTTATCCGACCAAGCTTTGTGTTTGCTAACAACCGGCACAAGCGTATGCGAGTGATTGTAAGCCCAGTTCACTAAACATCTGTAGATAAACTTGTAGAAGTTCCATCTAAAAGAACAATGCCAGAGACCTGTAGTGCTTTTGGATGTAATAACAGACGTGGAGATAAGCCTGGTTTAACTTTTCACCACTTCATGGTGAACCCAGAAGGATGAGAAAAATGACAAGCTGTAGTTAAACAGGAAGACTGGATGATAAAAGCATTTCTGTGTGTGTGGAGAACATTTTATATCGGGTTAGTGTGAAAGCTCTGTGCAGCATTAAAATGTATATCTGGATGTGGGCTTTGGATGAGAGATATTTCATTAGACCTAATGTTTGGCTCGACTAGCAGCACGTTTGTTATGTACTGATAATGTAGACGAGGCTAAACACCATAAAATATGCTAGATCTCGGCCCTGGCTTGTTTATTATTATTATAAATCCATGTTTGAGCTTACCTTTGTCGTAAAGTATTTTTCTTTATCAGGAATTTCCCATAACATTCTGACACAAAACCTGCAGGGCTCGAAATTAACTTTTTTTCTTTGTGTCCCCCAGTGGTCCCGAATTCTGTGTTGTATTGTCCCGAATGGAAGCAATAGTGTCCCCATTTTTTCCTCTCTGAAATAACCAGTGGTTAATATTATCATATGAAGTTACTATTATATTTGTAACTATGCGATTTTGAACCCTTTATATCATTTTTACAATAAGTCACAAGACACAAGCGACACATCCTATACATCATCTACTTCAAAATTACAGTTATTGCATTTTCAGTTTATTAAACTTTGGCGATCTCACTGTATGAATAGATACCCGTTTATTTAAAGGGGCCAACTAGCTCATTCAGAAAATGTTTCAACTCCCTACATCTGCAGTACACTTTAGTTGAAAATAAGACCCCTTTTATGTTCATTTCATCTACTTATACCTTGAATATCTGTTGGCACTTATAAGGCCAACTTATAATTTTCACCATTACCGTTATCCATTTTTATGAACTTTCCGATATCCATTTTATGAACTTTCACTGCCGAAACATGGGTGCAAATGTTAGCAACATCAACATAGTGGCAGGTCCGAGCCTAGTTGTGCTGCTGACTGACTAAACTTTCTGAACTAGAAAGACACCAAGAAAACTCACTTATTCTGTTGAACGGTATCTTCCGTCAGTATCATCCACATCATTCCTGTTGTATTTTATAACGTGTCTAACAGTGTTCATTCAGTTCATTCAGTTGCTAGCGTTGCCTGCAGACCAGGCGATGACACTTTGGATCCTGAAGGTCGCGGAGACGTTATGTCTGGGCTTTCAGTTTCTTCCCCGCGGTCGGTCCGCTTCAACCACTTCAGCATTTTTGTTCTGGCAAGAGTCGGCGCAGCGTGTGCGGTAGCAATTCCATTCCAAGTCCATATAATGCGGACTCTGGCCGAAGATTCTAGAACAGAATGCGCTGCTCTGTAGCCTACGGATGCAGGTGCATCGAAAGTGTAGCTACTATGTATTTTTCGCTGTTAACGTTTTAAAATTAAAATTGACAAATTAGGTGAATGTCTACGTACGTGTTACGGCTTTGTAAATAATATTAATGTAGAACTTTTTTTTCTAGATCTATTTTTTTCCATTGTCCCGGGATTGTCCCAGATATGATAATTTTGTGTCCTGATGACATTTTTTATGGTCCCCGGGACATCGGGACACTGTTAGTTTCGAGCGCTGAAAACCTGACTCAAAATATTGGTAGGCATCTCTACTTTCCTATGCCTTTAGCATCTCCAGTGTTTTTAGAAATCCCAAATACTAAATAGTTCAGGATGTCGTAGTGTCCCAAATCCGGTAGCTCGTTTGCTGAACACTTCAAGTGGAATACATACATTTGTGGGTAAAGTAAGAAGAAGAAGCCTTTATTTTTGTCACATGTACACTTAAACACAGCAAAATTCCTCCTCTGCATATCACCCAGTCTGAAGCACTGAACACATGCACGGTGCAACCAGCGCTCGAAACTAACGGTGTCCCGACATCCCGGGGACCATAAAAAATGTCATCGGGATACAAAATTATCATATCTGGGACAATCCCGGGACAATGGAAAAAAAATAGATCTAGAAAAAAAGTTCTACATTAATATTTACAAAGCCGTAACACATGCGTAGACATTCACCTAATTTGTCAATTTTAATTTTAAAACGTTAACAGCGAAAAATACATAGTAGCTACACTTTCGATGCACCTGCATCCGTAGGCTACAGAGCAGCGCATTCTGTTCTAGAATTTTCGGCCGGAGTCCGCATTATATGGACTTGGAATGGAATTGCTACCGCACACGCTGCGCCGACTCTTGCCAGAACAAAAATGCTGAAGTGGTTGAAGCGGACCGACCGCGGGGAAGAAACTGAAAGCCCAGACATAACGTCTCCGCGACCTTCAGGATCCAAAGTGTCCTCGCCTGGTCTGCAGGCAACGCTAGCAACTGAATGAACTTAATGAACACTGTTAGACACGTTATAAAATACAACAGGAATGATGTGGATGATATTGACGGAAGATACCGTTCAACAGAATAAGTGAGTTTTCTTGGTGTCTTTCTAGTTCAGAAAGTTTAGTCAGTCAGCAGCACAACTAGGCTCGGACCTGCCACTATGTTGATGTTGCTAACATTTGCACCCACGTTTCGGCAGCGAAAGTTCATAAAATGGATAACGGAAAGTTCATAAAATGGATAACGGAAAGTTCATAAAAATGGATAACGGTAATGGATAACGGAAAGTTCATAAAAATGGATAACGGTAATGGTGAAAATAAGTTGGCCTTATAAGTGCCAACAGATATTGAAGGTATAAGTAGATGAAATGAACATAAAAGGGGTCTTATTTTCAACTAAAGTGTACTGCAGATGTAGGGAGTTGAAACATTTTCTGAATGAGCTAGTTGGCCCCTTTAAATAAACGGGTATCTATTCATACAGTGAGATCGCCAAAGTTTAATAAACTGAAAATGCAATAACTGTAATTTTGAAGTAGATGATGTATAGGATGTGTCGCTTGTGTCTTGTGACTTATTGTAAAAATGATATAAAGGGTTCAAAATCGCATAGTTACAAATATAATAGTAATTTCATATGATAATATTAACCACTGGTTATTTCAGAGAGGAAAAAAATGGGGACACTATTGCTTCCATTCGGGACAATACAACACAGAATTCGGGACCACTGGGGGACACAAAGAAAAAAAGTTAATTTCGAGCCCTGGGTGCAACACACACAGAGCGCAGTGTGCAGGATAAATAAAAACATTTGTGGGTAAATTATATGGCTCTGTGATGCCTGCATGTTTCAGTTTTTGGATGTAACATGATCTGCTGGTATAAAATACATTTTAATTGTCACGATGTTTTTCACGTGTCGCCATCTTGGTGTGACGCAGTTCCATAGTTATGCTAATTAGTTAACGGTCTTCGCGTTAAAAAAAGCTCCCTGTGTATTTCCACATACTGTTTACCTCAAGAGGTAGGAAAACGGTCCTAAAATGGGAAAAAAGCGACCCTCAGCACGTCAAAATGGTCACGTTGCATCCACATAATATTCTTGTGAGACAGGAAAATGCTGTGCACAATAAAAATTTTTTAAATTTCAGATGACTTTGCAGTCAGCACCTTGAAAATAAGGTTTCACTCAGGTTTTAATTCGGTCTGGAAGATGAAACGATAGACACGTCATCAATAGAAATAAGAGAACTGTTTGATCGACTGTTTGATAGGTGAACTGACAGAAACAGCATGGAGTGAGAAAATGAGCAGCGTTTCCCCACAGGTCTGAAATATACTTGTGGTGGCACAGTAGCTGGTGCAAAGGGCCCGTGTTACCTGCCTGCACTGAAATGCAGTGTGGGTCTGTCTGTGAATCGGCTCTGCTTGAGCTGCTCAGTGAATCTCACATGCTGGCTATCAGTGACGACCACAGGCTTCAGAAAAATGGACTCTCTTCTTTTTAGTTCATTTATAAGTCAATAATTTTTGACTTACAAACAAGGAAAAGCAAAAATGGCCTATTAATTTTTGTTATTGACATGAAAACAGAACGGACTGTTCATGTACTTTTAATAATCAGTTAAATATGTAAAAGGAAAAAAAAGCACCACTACAAAGCCGAATGCCCTGTCTGGACTCGGGTGCGCCATGTCGCCATGGTAACGT
The DNA here is from genome assembly GCF_027579695.1 of Neoarius graeffei. Lineage (NCBI taxonomy): Eukaryota > Metazoa > Chordata > Actinopteri > Siluriformes > Ariidae > Neoarius > Neoarius graeffei. The sequence continues at coordinate 71,907,879 of NC_083584.1, forward strand.
TGACAATAACACCTAATGTAAACACTGATTGATTAAAACTGTCTACAGCGTGAAAGCTCTCTGTTCTTGTAGTCAAATATTTGGCAAATCATTCCAGCACAATACAGTACATTTATGTTCATTATGATTTCTCTATCACTCACAGAACATTCTCACCGTTTAAAGTCTCTGTGTGAGACAATGAGGAAATTGTTGATAAAAGTAAAGTCAGGATAAAGTGGTGATATTCAGTCTATTTTTTCCCCTCCTGGTAATTGTTAAAAATGCATAGTTAAAAATAATCAATAATTCTCAATATCGACCGAAATGAAAAATTTTATCATGATAAAATTTTCAGCTTTGTCACCCCACTTTGATTTAATGACTGTTTTCAGAAGAGTGTCTTTAATGCAGTGTTGTGTTTTAATCAAGTCCACGGGCATATTCGCGTCTCTGGATATTCTCAACAGCAGGGCTCGACGTTAACTTTTAAACCCACTTGCCCTGGGGCGCAAGTGGGGATTAAGTCCACTTGCCCCCTATTTTGCGAGAACTACTTTTTTTTTGTTTTTTGTTTTTTTTAGGAAAACTGTAGAATAGTTGTGAATTGCAACACAAAATGAAGATCACACATTGAGTTGAAGTTTGGTTATTGATTAAGTTTATTATTAAGTTTGGTTTTTGGTTCCGTTTTACTTGTAATGGACAATAACAGTTTTATCCAAAATAGTTTTTCCTGCCTTAGTCGATTTATTTCCATTTCACCTGCATGCAGCCGTTGTAAAGTTAAGTGTGTTTGTGTAGAACTCTCTCAGGCCCACTTTACACGGGGACGGTATAAAACAAAAACGCAAAAGTCCGTTTTCGTTCTCACTTTTTTCCGCGTCTACACGACCGTTTTCAAGGAGGAAATCTGCGTCTATACGGTGACGCATAAATGTCTCCGTTATGTCTGCACGCATGCGCAACATCTTCCGTCTTGTCTGATCTGCACATCTGCGCCGCTGTTCTGTCAAGTTATCCTACCAAGCCTACTACGCATGCGCGAAATCCAGGAGGGGAGGAAAATTCAACAGTAGTTTTGTCCCACCGATCAGCTGGGCTGATAGAAAAATCGGTGAGAATTTCACGCATTTGCCGATTTTTATGTTTTGTGCGTATTGGTCGAGTCTTTGGCCGAGTCAAATAATTTGTAATGACTTGTTTTGAATAATAAAACGGTCTGTATGAGAACTTGCTAGGATAACTTTACAGAACACCGGTCCGGCTGAGGTACTGTAGTGCTCGAGGGAGGAGCAGGAGCAAACCGAAACTCTTTTAATCTGCCTTTATTAAGTAACACTCACTCTTGTTTCGGTGAAGAAGAGAAAAGGCAGTGTCCATCTCAGCAAAATAAACCCGTTCGGCTGATAGTTTTGTTTTCAGTCTCGGGTTTATGGTTTCACGAGCGGCTTGAATAGGCGGCGCGCGTGCGTGTGTGTGTAACTTGGCGATACCAAACTGAGGAGCTCCAGCTGGGCGAGTGAGCAGGAAAACACATCTACTGCATTAAAACACAGAGCAGCTTGAAGGTCCGTTGGATGGATGTAATCAGACATGCTCTTACTATGACGTAAACGCGTACCCGACGTGAGCAGATCCGAGCAGAGTTTCGCGTATTGGGTAGTTTAGACGGATATGCAACGGGGGCCGTTTTTAACTTATCCACTCTGGAAGGCGTTTTCAATTTTATCCGTTTTTCAGCCTCGGAAACGCCGTCCTCGTGTAAACGAAAGGCACTTCTGATAAAATATTTAGTCGTTTTTACCCGACAGCGTCCTCGTGTAAACGGGCCCTCAGACTGTAGGTTCATTACTCGATAATGCAGAAATCATAAAATAGAAATCTATAACAAAGTTTGTATGAAGAAAACAATAGGGTGCCAAGACTTTTGAATAGTACTGTATTTGAGAATATTTCTATATTGTTTTTTGTTTGTTTGTTTTTAATCATCATCCACCTTTAGGTTTAAAAAAAAAAAACAAATGCTACGTCATGACAGACAGGATAATGTTTGCATTTAAAATGATAGGTTGTAGGTGTTTTATACAGACCTGACAACCTGGAACTGAATCAGTGCAGCCGGTCTGTCGTGAGACAGCACGTTTTTTTTTTTGTTTGTTTGTTTTTAAATAAACCTAGAGGTGGATGATATAACAAACAACGATATATAAATATTTTGCACAGGACTGTGTTCCTCTGATAACAGAAACAAAGCTCCAGCTCTCTCTGCTCTTAATCTGTTCTGTTCTTTCAGGATTTATCGCGCATGCTGCTCCTTGTTGAGTTTTTTATGCCCGAGTTGTTTGAAACCAATCTGGGTTTTCTGTGTCGAATAAGGAAGCGGCTTCACCTGTCAGAAAATCGAACACTTTTTCATGAAGGAGTTAACTCGAATGTGAGCAGAAAAAAATAAAGCAAAATTCTTAAGCAAACTCTTCCATACTCACTTCCGACTTTGTTTTTGTAAAATACATTTTAAATACAATCGTGAATTTCTCTGGAGTTTTCAGGCTGAGCTCCTCTCCTCGTATTCTTTAACCGCTCATTTCCTCGTTGTTCTTGAAGCATTTGCTTCTATTTGTTAACATTTTTCTTGATAGCAGGGAGACGGTAATGCCTTTTATCGTTCCTCTGTTTGAACAAGCAAAAAACAGGGCAAAAATTAACCATATTGAAGACAGATCATAAGCCTTGCTTACATGAAAGACGGTATCTGTCTGACCCCGGCTGAAATTATCATGTGATACATGACCTCATGCATAAGCAGTCTATAAGCAGTACGCGTACCATACTACAATAACTTGCAAAGCATTACATGAAACTGAGACTAAGAAAACAGCCAAGACATAATGGCGGATACGTAGTGCTTTTAGGAACTGAAATAAAAGATCAAAAAGCCTAATTTTTGTGCTGCTATATGCTCATTCCAACAACCCAGTCAGGCATGTCCGGGACATATCCCACTTGCCCGAATGTGTTTCACTTGCAATCGGGCAGTCCTTAAAGGAACAGTCCACCGTATTTCCATAATGAAATATGCTCTTATCTGAATTGAGACGAGCTGCTCCGTACCTGTCCGAGCTTTGCGCGACCTCCCAGTCAGTCAGACGCGCTGTCACTCCTGTTAGTAATGTAACTAGGCTCAGTATGGCCAATGGTATTTTTTGGGGCTGTAGTTAGATGTGACCAAACTCTTCCGCGTTTTTCCTGTTTACATAGGTTTATATGAGCAGTGACATGAAACAAGTTCAGTTACACAAATTGAAACGTGGCGATTTTCTATGCTATGGAAAGTCGGCACTATAATGACAGGCGTACTAACACCTTCTGCGCGCTTCGGCAGCGCACTGATACGGAGCTCAGATATCAATGCGCTGCTGAAGCGCGCAGAAGGTGTTAGTACGCCTGTCATTATAGTGCCGACTTTCCATAGCATAGAAAATCGCTACGTTTCAATTTGTGTAACTGAACCTGTTTCATATCACTGGTCATATAAACCTATGTAAACAGGAAAAATGCGGAAGAGTTTGGTCGCATCTAACTACAGCCCCAAAAAATACCATTGGCCATACTGAGCCTAGCTACATTGCTAACAGGAGTGACAGCGCGTCTGACTGCGTCTGACTGACTGGGAGGTCGCGCAAAGCTCGGAGAGGTACGGAGCAGCTCGTCTCAATTCAGATAAGAGCATATTTCATTATGGAAGTACGGTGGACTGTTCCTTTAATGTCGAGCCCTGAACAGTACATTTAAAAACTGAGAAGCAATATCACAGTGACTGTGTGTGAAAAAGATCATTATTTATTTATTGATTTATTTATTTATTTGCTTGCATGATCACCTAACCCTACCTGTAATAATTCTGGGGACTGAGTGTCACATGATTCTCCTCTGGTCTTCAGGTGAAGCTCTTCTGGATGCAGCCAGATCCAACAACGCCGAGGAGGTGAAAAGGTAAACGAGTCACCTGAGACACAACTTCTACAGGACTGAGCTCAGAAATCAACATTTCAGCTTCACTCAGAAACAAACACCCAGAAAAACTCATGCTGCGAGCAAGAAAAAAAGGCATGACTCATCGTTTCTGCCCATAAAGGCACCATAGCACGTTGGAGAACAAAATCAACTGACGACTAGAATGAATTTATGTGGAGTCATGTGAGTTAGACCGAGTTTAAGTGTTGCTCTGAGTTGTAGTATGAAAACGCATCTTCAAAAGTGCTGAAGACGTGGATTAAATTCCGGACATTTAGAAAAGATGAACAAAGAAAGTGTGTGGCGATTTAAAGCAGTCTCTGTAAAATGAAAGCCATCTCAAGTTTTTAATCGTTTTTCATTTATCTGAATGCATTCGAGACTGAAAGTGCTTGGACTCCAGAATCACTTTCAGTACCTGGACTGAGTCAGGTGTGTGGCATGCAGTGACCATATCTGTCCACTAGAGGGCAGAAGTGTTACAGGACTGAGGGGGGGGATAGGAGGCAGAGGGCAGATGAGCAATGAAATGCATCCTGTCACCATATGAGAGTAATATGGGGACACACACACACACACAGGGACAATGAGCTGAAACACAAACGTGTTAAGTTTGGCTTGTGGCCTCACATTCTTAGAAACTTGTGTGTGAGAGAGAGAGTCATGACACCGCAGTGCACCATCTGTTGTGTGTGTTTTTATCTGAACGCGCAATCAACAGTAGTTCACTTGTGTTACAGTGTATTATGGTATACTGTATTCTTATTGTATTTGTCAAGTTTAATTCACTTTGTATACAGTTGTAATAAACACACAGAAATGTCACACATACCTTGAGTTAAGCGAAAGCTAGGTGAGGTGTAATCTGAAACATTAAAGTGTGTGGTACTGGGAGAGTGTGTGTTACAGTGTTTTAAGATAGCCCAGGGGCAGATGTACAGATGGTTTCACAAAATGTGTGTGTGTAAAGGGACAGCAGATGTGTTAAGTTAGAGTCCAACACTAACACAGGAGGTTGTGTTTACCATAAACACACACATCTCCACACAGACGGCAGCAGGAGAGTGTCTCCGTTTCTTTCTATTACTTAGCGCTCCCCACCACCACCACCACCAAACTGTCTCTCTCTCTGTCTGTCTGTCTGTCTGTCTCAGGATGCTGGCAGATGGAGTTGATCCAAACACTCGTCACCGTCTTGGCTGGACCGCACTCATGGTCGCCTCCATGAACAGACAGCACAAGTAAGTGTGTGTGTTTCTGACGTACACACATTTGAATGAGAGTCAACCCACAATCAATGAAGTCAAATCAGTCTTAGTTGAGCAAGTTCGTAACGGTATTTCTTACTTTCACCGTAAATTTTTATTTATACGACTTTGGTCTATAGCTGTAAAAGGCCTCGGCCTTAAAACCGGTTCCCGCTGTGACGTCACACACTCAGGCACGGCTGGCTCAGCGGGGCAGCTCGAATGACAACTTTGCGGTCAATTTTAACTCTCGAAAATATTTATTTTTTTATTCCCATTTATGCAGCATACAAGAGTCAAGGATGGAGATGCTATCCACTCAAATTTATTTAAAAATAAAGGGTCTGCATATCTGATTTTAAGTTTCACAAAAATGTAGAATGTGACTGTAGAAAATGTGCAGCATTTTATTTCAAAAATCTAAAAGATCTGAATTTTTTCAGAAGTAAAAGGCAAGAAGCCTGAAAGAAATATTCAAGCTATACTGCCTTTCAGATTTTTCACGTTTAGGCCATAAAAATAATTTTCCCCGACACCCAATTATTTTTGTTCAGTGGACTGAAAGCTACTGAATTTGAATCACAGACTTCCAATTTTATTAAGTTTTTTTTTTTTTTTTTTAAATTAGAACAATTAATGAATTTATCTCCACGTGGCCTTAAATTCTCCGCTATTTTTTCCTGCTTCACCATGACCCAATACAAGATACTACATCATGCATGACGTAGTGGGCTTTCCCCGTTCGCGCAAGGTATTGTGGGATACAAATTTGAAACAGGAGAGAAAAATGGAGGACGTGAGTGTGTGAATGAAACGTGAAAGAGCGACTACAGTAAGAGAAAGCGAAAAGAAAAGATATGTTCTATACGAAGGAAAGGAAACGCAGGACCAAACTAATAAATATCGGCGGTCAGCGAGCACCTCTGTGTGATCAGCTGTTCGTTTAGCGACAGAATGGTGGAACTGTCAGTGCACGCTCAAAGGTAAACCTGCGCACACGCCCGCACACACACACGGACTTCCTCTGTCTGCTTGACCGCGCGAAGTGAGCAATTTCATGCATATTATTATTTGCAGGGCTTTGAACCGGTTCAAAAAACGAAAACCGGGAACTTTTTCTATTTCACATGGAACAGAAACGAAACCAGAAACTTTATTATTTTTTATGTTCCGGAACAGAAACGCTTATTAAAAATAATGGTAACCGGTTAATAGCGGTTTTTATTTCGTTCCTCAAAGTTTCCGTAGCCTACAAATAAAAAAGTCATTCTTCTCCTGCGCAAGTTTCTATGACCCGCTGGGGTTCACTTCCTGTGTGACGTTCGCTGACTGAATGGAGAGAGCGGGAAGATGGACTACTATCATGTCTCCACGTGATAATAAGTGAGTAAGTGCATTACTGAGTGTCTGAGCAAAGAAGAGCCTGAACGTTGCAACCTCCCTATTGGCTGTTTGTAAAAATGTATCAGTTGTTGCCCTTCCCACGGGAATCATCGCGGGCTCGAGAGACGAGACCTGACGAGTTAGTTCGTTGGTAGCAGAACAAAATGTCTGGACACAAATCGGGTTTTCAGAAAAGGAAAGAAAATAAACGGAGGGTCGAAAATACAAAAAAGGAGGCAGAAAATGCAAAACGAGTTTTAAGGTAGGACAAATGGTTACTTTTCTGAGGCAGCCCGCCGTGGCTGCCTGCAGGCTTATTTATTATAGCCCATTTAGTTAAAACAGTTGATATAAAATGTTTATAGTTATAGTTATGTGATGGTTGTCCTGATTTAGACTGGTGTGTTTTTTTTTGGGGGGGGGGGGGGGGGGGGTTGCGCGATGTTGCACCCGGGTCCAGATTAGGGCAGAACCGGCCCTGGCTACATTTCAGGTGTAGTTTATGAATGTATGTACTTGCATAGATGTGTACTTCCAATATGGCGCCTAACAAAATCTCGCGGCGCGGTGACGTCATGCGGTAGCCCTCTATAGGGCCTGACTAGCCTTTGGTAACACACTAAACGAATTATCTTTCATTTCTGGCACTTTTTCTGTTTGTGTAGATGGGAAGACATACTGAGAATCCAAATCGCCAACATTTGAAATAATAATTGTTTTGAATTATTTCTTGTCTTATTTAATGAAGGTTGTAATAGAATTAGCCTACATTTGGCTTCAGCTGGATGAGACAGAGACATAATTTTATAGCCATTTGTTAAACAGCTGACAGGGAACGTAATTAAAATTTTTTTGTTCTAACCGGTTCGGGAACGTCTATTTAATGGTGGAACCCAAAACCGGAAACGTTAAAATTCCGTTTCTGTTCGGAACGAACCAATAGGAAAAAAATTCCGGTTCAAAGCCCTGATTATTTGCTTTAATCCCCTCAAATTAAATAACTTCCCAGCCACAGAATAGACTGATATTTTGTGAGATGTTACAGGAATAAACATGCATCACAATGAGCAAATTTCAGAGGGAACTAAATTTGACTGGTTTTATGGAATTTTTACTCATGTAAACAGACTGTTGATCATTGTTGTAATGGCTTCAGGTTAAATTTAAGCAAATGTTAAAGAATAAATAAAAAGAAACAAGAAAAAAAATCTATCCTCAACTTGTTTAGTTTGTTTTATAGTCGAATTCAGTTTTCATAGAATCCTATGTCCACGTTTTTCACAAAAATCAGACATAAATGTATAATTCATGAACATATTTTCATGTTTTATTGTCGGTTTTTCATCTTCTGCATGTTAATTACTTATATGTTAGTAGTAAATTGTATGTCTGTCAATAATCAGGTTGTTAAACACTTTATAGTGCAGGAAATCTGTCACTATAAAATAAGTGTACAATATCTCCTGAGTACAGATTTATTTTATGAGCGTTATGATGTGTTCAGATCAAACGTAGCAAGAGCGTCATAGCAACAGGAAGTCATTCATTTTCTATGCGATCCAGCGTCTCTCGGCGGCAAGCAGCAGCATGAGCATTGGCGGTGGGGTGTTAAGTTGAAGTCTGGGCAACTTCATGGTTCAGCAGCAATCATCAGAATTTAGAAGTGCTCCGCTCTGGAGGATACGCGAGAACACTGGTGTAAATTTCCATTCTGTTCAAACTTTTTCCCAAGTAGGGCAAGTAGCATGGAGGAGGAATTAATAACTGCAGTGGCGAGTTTAAGATGCATCTTTAATGTAGGTTACTTTAATGTGGGCTGTTCACAGAGTGACCTTAATGTTAATTAAGGACTAAGGCGAGTAAACTTGTATAACCTGCATGTTGAAGTTTCATTTAGCATCAACACAAATGTCACACCACTCAAATGGCTTTTAATCAGTTTGCATTGTTAGTTTATTTTCTTACCAAACGTATCATAATTGTTCATTATTTTCCTTCATCGATCGATTTCTTTTTTTCACATTTTTAAATTCTCAGCCCTTTTAAGGTTTGATGAAGTTGACTCATACCCTACTTGTGGTCATTTGGTACAAAGACACCAGTGGATGTGTGTTTACTTTTACTTTACCTTTTAAATCAAGTTCGCAAGACGAAGTATTCAGAACGAACTGGTAGCTGCCCATTTCAGCTACTTCACAGAGCATCCACAAACTTCAACAGCGTTGTTGGCATGGCAACCAGAGCCGATTTTGACGATCTGGAATTCAAATATTCAGATATTGCGCTCATTATTTAAATATTTTAAATCTGTATATTAATGTTTGGATTATTTGAGTAATAGTTTGTTTTTTCCTCTGAACTGTCCACTTTTTGTCTGTGAAGATTCTCAATCATCCAGGTCATAGTAAACTGAGGGTGGTAGAAATGGGCAACTGGACTTGCTTGAAAATTCTTGAAAACGTTTCACCTCTCGTCCAAAAGGCTTCCTCAGTTCTGCCTGACTGATAGGGAGTATCAGATATTCGGGATATTATCCCTATTAGGCAGACAGAACTGAGGAAGCCTTTTGGACAAGAGGTGAAACGTTTTCAAGAATTTTCAAGCAAGTCCAGTTGCCCATTTCTACCACCCACAGTTAACTGTCCACTTTATTTTTACTGCAAATTGTTGATTAGATACAAGTTGATTATCAGCCCTGTTTTTGACTTGCTGAGGGTTTAAATAACGGTAATGAGTCAGTAATAAAGACACTCATGTTGATAACGGTGTATTGTGATATTTCTATCGATTTAACGACACTTTTTTTTTTTTTTAAATCACTGAGCCCATTTATGATTTTCTTTTATGATATCAGGGAAACAAATTTGATGAGATGTGAAAGTTGTTAATGTAAGTTTTTTTTTTTTTTTTAAATGTCAGTCTTTTCTCAATCAGGAAAATGTGAAAGTGTGTTTTCATCATCATGAAAGAGAAGAAAAGTGGTGTGCTTTTACATAGCTGTAAAAAAGGTGGACTTTCGGTTAAAAAGCATCATCCCCCCCCCCCCCCCCCCCCCCCCCCCCCCGAAAAAAAACCTACCAAAACATACGCGCGCATACACACTGCTTAGAGACTAGAAATGAAATGAATGCTTTCTGTTTACATGTAATCATATAATGTGATTTTGTTTGGATGTAACAGAAGGATAAAAACACATTGTTTTGCCAAAAAAACAAATAATAGGATGAAAAATGTAATTAGAGGGAAATCCATCTGGTCCTGCTTTAACACATTATGCTTCATTATATTGATTATTGAAATTAATTAAATAATTGTGCTGCAATTATTTTATGAAATTCTTATGTGTCAGATGTTTAAACGGTGATGTTAACGTTTTAACAGATTCAAATGCACAATTCATTTTTACTCTTCTGACTTTTTTTTTAATTCAATTTTGTTCTGTTCTTTGGGATATTTGTATAAAATCAGTTTAATGTTTTATAATACACAGTTAATTAAGTAGCTTTTTATTTATTTATTTATTTATTTTTTTAGCAGTGTCCCAAAAAAGGTTTGTGTAAATGTTTCAGTAATGGTACCGACTGATTCATTAGCCATCAGCACGTACTCCCACTGAACACTGGCTTTAGCGCGGACCTCAGTGTGATGCTGTGCTGAGCCGAGGAAAGGTGAAGTTCACATCATGCTGTACGTTTTCAGATGACGATGGTATATGTGGTGTGATATAATAATTACAAGACAGAAATGTCTTTATACCATGTTTATTATTAATCAGAGGATTCAAGGGTTTTAGTTCTAACTTGCACACATGTTGGTCCAAAATCCAATAAGCTCTTCAGCCATGAATGTGAACGTTGTGTTAATATTTTTCCATATCCTGTTGTCAGTGGAATATGGAGCATGCGGTATGTCGTTAAGCTGTAACGTTACCCACAATGCCAACTGAGAAATCGCAGCTTTCTGAGAGCCACCACGTCCCTCCTTACTAAATTTAATTAAAGCCTCACAAACACACCCACAGCCAGAGGAAAAAGTGTGTGCGCGCGTGTGCGTGCATGCAGGGGGGCATCCGAATCCAATTTAGAGAATCGCACTCTGTGAGGTCGCGCCCTGGCTTTTGAGCTGAAGAGAAACAGATGCCGTCGTGAGCGAGCAAACAGAGCTCTGAGCTGAAAGGTTAAAACTCTGGAGTCTGTGCTGCTGTTCCACTTCACTGACTGTTTAATCTTTATTTACTGATTACTTAACAATCCTTTATTTACAGCAGACAGATTTTTTATAATTCTGTTTCAATATCGAGTCTGATTTAATTTTTTTTTTTTTTTTGGAAATGTTGTGAAGCTGTGAATTTGATTTAAAGAATAATAAAAGTAGTTTATTTGTCGTATTTTAACAGTGAGACTCGATTTGTGTTATTTTGTAGTTATTTTCCTCAACAATAAGCTTTTTGTAAATTTGTAAAACTGAAAATGGGTAACGTTCAGTACTGATTGTAGCTCTTGTCTTTGACGTTTATTGTGAGGGCTTTCACACCACACCGTTTTTGCTGAAACATCTCACTTTTGGAACATTGTAAGGGGGCGGGGCCAAATGTAAACTCCTCTGTCCCAAAAATGATGTAAAACTTAGTTGCAGGCTGTGTCCATATTAATACGTTTTAGTTTTAAAACATGAATTTTGCTATGGTTATGCCTGGTGCCACACTACTCTGGAGTTTTCTAGCCCTAAAAATGGACCCTTTTTTTTTGGAAATGCTGCTGACTTCGTTTTAGTCGGGTCTGAAGGTTAGAGAAGCAGCTTTGGGCTGAAAGGGTCGCCAGTTCGATTTCCTGAGACCGGCAGGAAAAATGGGGGGGGTTGAGTGAATGAACAGCACTTTCCCCTCCCTCTGTATCATGGCTGAAGTGCCCTTGAGCAAGGCACTGAACCCCCAACTGCTCCCCACTGTTACTTCCAGTAGCGGTTCCACCTCATCATCGGTCCAAGCAAAGAAATCTCTGGTGTTAATTTTTGCCATTGTTGTTTACTCGTTTGTAATATTTTCAGGTATGTTATTATGGACAAAGATTGCATCCATACATCCCAGTTTACCAAAACACTCTCTATGCTCAAGGACCCTCCAGATCTACTCCTTTACTGAATAAAAAGGTACTGACAAAAGGCTTTACCTCTGACTTACAAAGCACTGACACTGGACACTCCTTCCATAAACGTTACAACCCCAGTTCCAAAAAAGTTGGGGCGCTGTGTAAAATGTAAATAAAAACAGAATGCGATGATCTTTGCAAATCTCATAAACCCATATATTTTTGATGATAGAACATGGACAACCGATCGAATGTTTAAACTGAGAAAATGTACCATTGGTCACAAATTTTTGGAGTAATTTGAACATGCCGTTATTATTACTGATGAAGCTGATGATCTGTTTGTTTATAGATGTTACTCTGAAATCATACTCAAGGTCTCACTGTCCATTTCTTCCACCTGTAATTGTTCCTAATCCACAAATCAGATTAGTCATATCCTGTGTTAGCTGTGTATCCTTGGAAGACCCTGCATCCATTTTATCAAAATTTCAGAAGCTTGACCAATGTAGTAACACTAACTGAATGTGGGCGGGTCTTAGCATCAGTCCACTAAAGTGGTATCATTTCAGTTGATCTCCAACATACTGTGTGTGAAAGGGTTGTTTGAGGGTTAAGACTTGGTTTTATGGTTCAGGTTAGAATTAGGTTAGGGTTAGGCATTTAGTTGTGTAGGTTAAGTTTATGGTAAGGGGCTAGGGAATGCATTACGTCAATGAGTGTCCCCACAGAGATAGAAGTACAAGTGTGTGTGTGTGTTATAGCTCGCAGTGTGTATATATGTGCCATGTTAAGTGTGTGTTCAGACAAATGCCTTCATGTAAATATTTATGGCAAAAAATAATAGGTGTCTGTTTATCATTATGAGTAAACATGTTTGTCACACACACTCCAGTGTGAGTAGATTAATGACGAAAAACTTCTCCGCCACTGCATACTGCTCCCGGGTGTGTGTGTGTGTGTGTGTGTCTGTGTGTGTTTACACAGCACCGGTTATGAGTGGTATAACTCACAGTTGCCACAGCAAGTGCCTCTGTCTTTCTGTCACTCAGATCCCCCTGTGACCAATCAGAGCTGCAGGGTGAGACAGAGACACACAGAGAACGAGGGAGAGGAAGAGAGACTTCCTTTTCTCTCTGTCTCTTTCATTCTGTCTCAATCTTGTGATCACGTTCTTGTCCTGCTCCACTGCTTCTGTTGCCTTATTGTTCTGTTTAGTTTTAAAGTTTCTTCTCATGTCACAGCAAGAAATAACGGACGAATCATCTCTTCACACACCGAGGGATGAGAAGATCGGAGTCGTAAAAACATATCATACTGGAGTTATCTTCATATCCACGCTGTGTGTGTGTGTGGATTAAAAAATGGTGTGATAGAGTTCCTTAATCATTATCTCCATCTTAAATTCTGTTTGTAAGAAGTAGGTGGTAAAGATTTCAGTTTTAAAATCACAGTAAATATCAACAGACCGCTATAATGTAGGACTAAACACAAGCGGTTTGTTGATTGAATCTGTTTGAATTGAACTTGACTTGAACAGTCTGAATTGAATTTGTTAATTTTATCTTGCTTTACATCTTGCTCCTGTGAATCTGTTCAGAAGTATTTTTAATTCACCTGATTTCACCTTTAAAATGTCCTTTAAGACAAATTGGAGCCTTTAAATCTGAGCAGAATTATTCAGCAATTCAGACAGACAGACAGACAGAGACAGACAAGGTCTCAGCAGTAACATTGAACAATGTGACTGCTGCATTCAGCGTGATGTTTAAAGAGCAGCGTTTGGTCAGAAAGCGACGTGTGTTTGCGTAGCTTTGATGTGTGTGTGGACTCTTAACCCGCACTCTCCCTCCGCCCTGAGGGTTTGTTCTTTCACGTGGACAATAAGCAGCGATGGACTGGAACCTTGTTGACCATTTTGCTGAGGCCTCTCACAGACGGAGAGAAAAGAAAACATGAGCACTAAAGGTTTTTTTTTTTTTCCCTTCCAGAAAGAGGGAAAGGAGGTGGAGTGGGGCTTCTAGAGACCGGGATTATATGACTTTTTAGGAAGGAGAGGGGGCGAGTCAGTGGGAAAAGTTGGGAGATTATATCGGAATGGGTGGGAACAGGGCATCTACTGCTAATGAGGGGACTGGGAAGAGCTGGCAGATGGGAAACTTACAGCAGGCTTCTGGAAGGATTGACATCAGCATGTGTACCTCAACACTGAAACTTATTAAAGTTCTTAAACACAAGATCATTATTTATGAATAAGAATTTATTAAAAAAAATTTTTTTAAAAGGTACATGCATTTTAACTAATTATAAACTTGGCAAGAATCACAGGGTATTTACTTTATTCATCTGCCCCTTTTATCCACAGCTTTTATTGCACACACACACACACACACACACACACACACACACACACACACACACACCTTCCTCACCACCTGTCCAGTGTGTAGATGGTCAGTATTGAACAGTTGGACACCTCTGTGTGTAACAATGGAGGAAAGAAGCAGTGCTTCCTCTGATGACTGTTTTGTAAACACCAGACAGATCATCATGACAGGAAGCAGATGTCAGAAGAATTAAGTTTCAAACAGCACAGAAAAAATAACTGTTTAAAATGCTGATTTTATTGTTATTTTAGATTTCCAAAAACCACATTTCCAAAATCTACACTATTCTGCACTGTATCTCGCTGTTCCGCACTGTATTTCACTGTTCTGCATTATCTTGCTTTTCTGCACTGTCTCACTGTTCCACACTGTCTCACTTTTCTGCACTGTCTCACTGTTCCACACTGTCTCGCTGTTCTGCACTTTTCTGCACTGTCTCGCTGTTCCACACTGTCTCACTTTTCCGCACTGTCTCGCTGTTCCACACTGTCTCACTTTTCCGCACTGTCTCACTGTTCCACACTGTCTCACTTTTCTGCACTGTCTCACTGTTCCACACTGTCTCACTTTTCCGCACTGTCTCACTGTTCCACACTGTCTCACTTTTCTGCACTGTCTCGCTGTTCCACACTGTCTCACTTTTCTGCACTGTCTCACTGTTCCACACTGTCTCGCTGTTCTGCACTTTTCTGCACTTTCTCGCTGTTCCACACTGTCTCACTTTTCTGCACTGTCTCACTGTTCTGCACTGTTCCGCACTGTCTTGCTGTTCCGCACTGTTCTGCACTAATCCTCGCTGTTCTGCATTGATCCTTGCTGCTCTGCACTGTTCCGCGCTGTCTCGCTGTTTCGCAGTGTTATCTGCTAAATTAATAAATTACGTTTTTCTCATTTCTGTTCCTTTTACCTTCTCACTGCCCACCAGATTCTCTTTCCCACACACACTTGTGTTTGAGTTTGAGCTTGTCAGGGTCTGGGTGACTTTTGACCCTGGTCTTACACATACAGTGACAAAAGGAGGCTTTGCAAAACATAACCTCTCTTTTATAGTCACAGCAAATTCCTTCTCTTTATAATCACCCTTACATCTGAGGAGTTCTGTGTGAAACCCCCAGTTACTGGTTCTCTGGAAGTCAGACTCAGAGATTTCTATCTTGAACTTGACTTTATATATGCAAATCGTGTAGTTTTTGTTTTGGTTTGGGTTTTGTTTTTAATAAATCTCAACTGCTTGTAACTTTTTGATTATATAGTATTTTGCCCATGCTTCATCATGTTGTCAGATACAAGACCATCTCTTCCTGATTTCTGAATTTAGTAATGACATCTGTTGTTCCTGATCACCTGACTCCCCACAGCTTGGTCTGTTATGTTCCTTCTTGTCTGTGCCATGTTTATGGGGAACATCTGCTACATTTGTCTTCCAACTTTGAGCCTCATTACAGTGTCAGGAATATGCCTCTTTGTCCATGTGGTACATGTGTGTGTCAAATGCATGAAGAAAAAAATCTAACAATCTTTTCTTGAACTAATTTACACTTTCTGGTTCTCACTTTACCACAAATTAGTTGCGTCTTTGTCATTTCACTGGTCCTCTTTGAGGAACCTGGATCACTGGTCCTCTTTAACGATACGCGATCACTGGTCCTCTTTAACGATACGCGATCACTGGTCCTCTTTGAGGAGCCCCCATCACTGGTCCCCTTTGAGGAGCCCCTATCACTGGTCCCCTTTGAGGAGCCCCCATCACTGGTCCCCTTTGAGGAGCCCCCATCACTGGTCCCCTTTGAGGAGCCCCCATCACTGGTCCCCTTTGAGGAGCCCCCATCACTGGTCCCCTTTGAGGAGCCCCCATCACTGGTCCCCTTTGAGGAGCCCCCATCACTGGTCCCCTTTGAGGAGCCCCCATCACTGGTCCCCTTTGAGGAGCCCCCATCACTGGTCCCCTTTGAGGAGCCCCCATCACTGGTCCCCTTTGAGGAGCCCCCATCACCGGTCCCCTTTGAGGAACCCCCATCACCGGTCCCCTTTGAGGAGCCCCCATCACCGGTCCCCTTTGAGGAGCCCCCATCACTGGTCCCCTTTGAGGAGCCCCCATCACTGGTCCCCTTTGAGGAACCCCCATCACCTGTCCTCTTTGAGGAGCCCCGATCACCGAGCCTCTTTGAGGAGCCCCGATCACCGAGCCTCTTTGAGGAGCCCCGATCTCCGAGCCTCTTTGAGGAGCCCCGATCACCGGTCCTCTTTGAGGAGCCCCGATCACCGGTCCTCTTTGAGGAGCCCCGGTCACCGAGCCTCTTTGAGGAGCCCCGGTCACCGGTCCTCTTTGAGGAGCCCCGGTCACCGAGCCTCTTTGAGGAGCCCCGGTCACCGGTCCTCTTTGAGGAGCCCCGGTCACCGAGCCTCTTTGAGGAGCCCCGGTCACCGGTCCTCTTTGAGGAGCCCCGATCACCGAGCCTCTTTGAGGAGCCCGGATCTCCGGTCCTCTTTGAGGAACTCGGATCACCGGTCCTCTTTGAGGAGCCCCGATCACCGAGCCTCTTTGAGGAGCCCCAATCACCGAGCCCCTTTGAGGAGCCCCGATCACCGAGCCCCTTTGAGGAGCCCCGATCACCGAGCCCCTTTGAGGAGCCCCCATCACCGAGCCCCTTTGAGGAGCCCCCATCACCGAGCCCCTTTGAGGAGCCCCGGTCACCGAGCCCCTTTGAGGAGCCCCGGTCACCGGTCCTCTTTGAGGAGCCCCGTTCACCGAGCCCCTTTGAGGAGCCCCCATCACCGAGCCCCTTTGAGGAGCCCCCATCACCGAGCCCCTTTGAGGAGCCCCGGTCACCGGTCCTCTTTGAGGAGCCCCGTTCACCGAGCCCCTTTGAGGAGCCCCCATCACCGAGCCCCTTTGAGGAGCCCCCATCACCGAGCCCCTTTGAGGAGCCCCAGTCACCGAGCCCCTTTGAGGAGCCCCGGTCACCGGTCCTCTTTGAGGAGCCCCGGTCACCGAGCCCCTTTGAGGAGCCCCGGTCACCGGTCCTCTTTGAGGAGCCCCGTTCACCGAGCCCCTTTGAGGAGCCCCCGTCACCGAGCCTCTTTGAGGAGCCCCGGTCACCGGTCCTCTTTGAGGAGCCCCGTTCACCGAGCCCCTTTGAGGAGCCCCCATCACCGAGCCCCTTTGAGGAGCCCCGGTCACCGGTCCTCTTTGAGGAGCCCCGTTCACCGAGCCCCTTTGAGGAGCCCCCGTCACCGAGCCTCTTTGAGGAGCCCCGGTCACCGGTCCTCTTTGAGGAGCCCCGTTCACCGAGCCCCTTTGAGGAGCCCCCATCACCGAGCCCCTTTGAGGAGCCCCCGTCACCGAGCCCCTTTGAGGAGCCCCCGTCACCGAGCCTCTTTGAGGAGCCCCGGTCACCGGTCCTCTTTGAGGAGCCCCGTTCACCGAGCCCCTTTGAGGAGCCCCCATCACCGAGCCCCTTTGAGGAGCCCCGGTCACCGAGCCCCTTTGAGGAGCCCCGGTCACCGAGCCCCTTTGAGGAGCCCCGGTCACCGGTCCTCTTTGAGGAGCCCCGATCACCGGTCCTCTTTGAGGAGCCCCGGTCACCGAGCCTCTTTGAGGAGCCCCGGTCACCGGTCCTCTTTGAGGAGCCCCGTTCACCGAGCCCCTTTGAGGAGCCCCGATCTCCGAGCCTTTTTGAGGAGCCCCGATCACCGAGCCCCTTTGAGGAGCCCCGATCACCGGTCCTCTTTGAGGAGCCCCGGTCACCGAGCCCCTTTGAGGAGCCCCGATCACCGGTCCTCTTTAAGGAGCCCCGGTCACCGAGCCTCTTTGAGGAGCCCCGGTCACCGGTCCTCTTTGAGGAGCCCCGGTCACCGAGCCCCTTTGAGGAGCCCCGGTCACCGAGCCCCTTTGAGGAGCCCCGGTCACCGAGCCCCTTTGAGGAGCCCCGGTCACCGGTCCTCTTTGAGGAGCCCCGATCTCCGAGCCTCTTTGAGGAGCCCCGATCACCGAGCCTCTTTGAGGAGCCCCGATCTCCGAGCCTCTTTGAGGAGCCCCGATCTCCGAGCCCCTTTGAGGAGCCCCGATCACCGAGCCCCTTTGAGGAGCCTCGGTCACCGAGCCCCTTTGAGGAGCCCCGGTCACCGAACCCCTTTGAGGAGCCCCGGTCACCGAGCCCCTTTGAGGAGCCCCGGTCACCGGTCCTCTTTGAGGAGCCCCGATCTCCGAGCCCCTTTGAGGAGCCCCGATCACCGAGCCCCTTTGAGGAGCCCCGGTCACCGGTCCTCTTTGAGGAGCCCCGATCTCCGAGCCTCTTTGAGGAGCCCCGATCTCCGAGCCCCTTTGAGGAGCCCCGGTCACCGGTCCTCTTTGAGGAGCCCCGGTCACCGGTCCTCTTTGAGGAGCCCCGGTCACCGGTCCTCTTTGAGGAGCCCCGTTCACCGAGCCTCTTTGAGGAGCCCCGGTCACCGGTCCTCTTTGAGGAGCCCCGTTCACCGAGCCCCTTTGAGGAGCCCCCGTCACCGAGCCCCTTTGAGGAGCCCCCGTCACCGAGCCCCTTTGAGGAGCCCCCGTCACCGAGCCCCTTTGAGGAGCCCCGGTCACCGAGCCCCTTTGAGGAGCCCCGGTCACCGAGCCCCTTTGAGGAGCCCCGGTCACCGGTCCTCTTTGAGGAGCCCCGGTCACCGAGCCTCTTTGAGGAGCCCCGGTCACCGGTCCTCTTTGAGGAGCCCCGATCTCCGAGCCTCTTTGAGGAGCCCCGATCACCGAGCCTCTTTGAGGAGCCCCGATCTCCGAGCCTCTTTGAGGAGCCCCGATCTCCGAGCCCCTTTGAGGAGCCCCGATCACCGAGCCCCTTTGAGGAGCCTCGGTCACCGAGCCCCTTTGAGGAGCCCCGGTCACCGAACCCCTTTGAGGAGCCCCGGTCACCGAGCCCCTTTGAGGAGCCCCGGTCACCGAGCCCCTTTGAGGAGCCCCGGTCACCGGTCCTCTTTGAGGAGCCCCGATCTCCGAGCCCCTTTGAGGAGCCCCGATCACCGAGCCCCTTTGAGGAGCCCCGGTCACCGGTCCTCTTTGAGGAGCCTCGGTCACCGGTCCTCTTTGAGGAGCCCCGGTCACCGAGCCTCTTTGAGGAGCCCCGGTCACCGGTCCTATTTGAGGAGCCCCGATCTCCGAGCCTCTTTGAGGAGCCCCGATCTCCGAGCCTCTTTGAGGAGCCCCGATCTCCGAGCCCCTTTGAGGAGCCCCGGTCACCGGTCCTCTTTGAGGAGCCCCGGTCACCGGTCCTCTTTGAGGAGCCCCGTTCACCGAGCCTCTTTGAGGAGCCCCGGTCACCGGTCCTCTTTGAGGAGCCCCGTTCACCGAGCCCCTTTGAGGAGCCCCCATCACCGAGCCCCTTTGAGGAGCCCCCGTCACCGAGCCCCTTTGAGGAGCCCCCGTCACCGAGCCTCTTTGAGGAGCCCCGGTCACCGGTCCTCTTTGAGGAGCCCCGTTCACCGAGCCCCTTTGAGGAGCCCCCATCACCGAGCCCCTTTGAGGAGCCCCGGTCACCGAGCCCCTTTGAGGAGCCCCGGTCACCGAGCCCCTTTGAGGAGCCCCGGTCACCGGTCCTCTTTGAGGAGCCCCGATCACCGGTCCTCTTTGAGGAGCCCCGGTCACCGAGCCTCTTTGAGGAGCCCCGGTCACCGGTCCTCTTTGAGGAGCCCCGTTCACCGAGCCTCTTTGAGGAGCCCCGATCTCCGAGCCTCTTTGAGGAGCCCCGATCACCGAGCCCCTTTGAGGAGCCCCGATCACCGGTCCTCTTTGAGGAGCCCCGGTCACCGAGCCCCTTTGAGGAGCCCCGATCACCGGTCCTCTTTGAGGAGCCCCGGTCACCGAGCCTCTTTGAGGAGCCCCGGTCACCGGTCCTCTTTGAGGAGCCCCGGTCACCGGTCCTCTTTGAGGAGCCCCGATCACCGAGCCCCTTTGAGGAGCCCCGGTCACCGAGCCCCTTTGAGGAGCCCCGGTCACCGAGCCCCTTTGAGGAGCCCCGGTCACCGGTCCTCTTTGAGGAGCCCCGATCACCGAGCCTCTTTGAGGAGCCCCGATCTCCGAGCCTCTTTGAGGAGCCCCGATCTCCGAGCCCCTTTGAGGAGCCCCGATCACCGAGCCCCTTTGAGGAGCCTCGGTCACCGAGCCCCTTTGAGGAGCCCCGGTCACCGAACCCCTTTGAGGAGCCCCGGTCACCGAGCCCCTTTGAGGAGCCCCGGTCACCGAGCCCCTTTGAGGAGCCCCGGTCACCGGTCCTCTTTGAGGAGCCCCGGTCACCGGTCCTCTTTGAGGAGCCCCGATCTCCGAGCCCCTTTGAGGAGCCCCGATCACCGAGCCCCTTTGAGGAGCCCCGGTCACCGGTCCTCTTTGAGGAGCCCCGGTCACCGGTCGTCTTTGAGGAGCCCCGTTCACCGAGCCTCTTTGAGGAGCCCCGATCTCCGAGCCTCTTTGAGGAGCCCCGATCACCGAGCCCCTTTGAGGAGCCCCGATCACCGGTCCTCTTTGAGGAGCCCCGGTCACCGAGCCCCTTTGAGGAGCCCCGATCACCGGTCCTCTTTGAGGAGCCCCGGTCACCGAGCCTCTTTGAGGAGCCCCGGTCACCGGTCCTCTTTGAGGAGCCCCGATCACCGAGCCCCTTTGAGGAGCCCCGGTCACCGAGCCCCTTTGAGGAGCCCCGGTCACCGAGCCCCTTTGAGGAGCCCCGGTCACCGGTCCTCTTTGAGGAGCCCCGATCTCCGAGCCTCTTTGAGGAGCCCCGATCACCGAGCCTCTTTGAGGAGCCCCGATCTCCGAGCCTCTTTGAGGAGCCCCGATCTCCGAGCCCCTTTGAGGAGCCCCGATCACCGAGCCCCTTTGAGGAGCCTCGGTCACCGAGCCCCTTTGAGGAGCCCCGGTCACCGAACCCCTTTGAGGAGCCCCGGTCACCGAGCCCCTTTGAGGAGCCCCGGTCACCGGTCCTCTTTGAGGAGCCCCGATCTCCGAGCCCCTTTGAGGAGCCCCGATCACCGAGCCCCTTTGAGGAGCCCCGGTCACCGGTCCTCTTTGAGGAGCCCCGGTCACCGGTCCTCTTTGAGGAGCCCCGGTCACCGAGCCTCTTTGAGGAGCCCCGGTCACCGGTCCTCTTTGAGGAGCCCCGATCTCCGAGCCTCTTTGAGGAGCCCCGATCTCCGAGCCTCTTTGAGGAGCCCCGATCTCCGAGCCCCTTTGAGGAGCCCCGGTCACCGGTCCTCTTTGAGGAGCCCCGGTCACCGGTCCTCTTTGAGGAGCCCCGGTCACCGAGCCTCTTTGAGGAGCCCCGGTCACCGGTCCTCTTTGAGGAGCCCCGTTCACCGAGCCCCTTTGAGGAGCCCCCATCACCGAGCCCCTTTGAGGAGCCCCCGTCACCGAGCCCCTTTGAGGAGCCCCCGTCACCGAGCCCCTTTGAGGAGCCCCGGTCACCGAGCCCCTTTGAGGAGCCCCGGTCACCGAGCCCCTTTGAGGAGCCCCGGTCACCGGTCCTCTTTGAGGAGCCCCGGTCACCGGTCCTCTTTGAGGAGCCCCGATCTCCGAGCCTCTTTGAGGAGCCCCGATCACCGAGCCTCTTTGAGGAGCCCCGATCTCCGAGCCTCTTTGAGGAGCCCCGATCTCCGAGCCCCTTTGAGGAGCCCCGATCACCGAGCCCCTTTGAGGAGCCCCGGTCACCGAACCCCTTTGAGGAGCCCCGGTCACCGAGCCCCTTTGAGGAGCCCCGGTCACCGAGCCCCTTTGAGGAGCCCCGGTCACCGGTCCTCTTTGAGGAGCCCCGATCTCCGAGCCCCTTTGAGGAGCCCCGATCACCGAGCCCCTTTGAGGAGCCCCGGTCACCGGTCCTCTTTGAGGAGCCCCGGTCACCGGTCCTCTTTGAGGAGCCCCGGTCACCGAGCCTCTTTGAGGAGCCCCGGTCACCGGTCCTCTTTGAGGAGCCCCGATCTCCGAGCCTCTTTGAGGAGCCCCGATCTCCGAGCCTCTTTGAGGAGCCCCGATCTCCGAGCCCCTTTGAGGAGCCCCGGTCACCGGTCCTCTTTGAGGAGCCCCGGTCACCGGTCCTCTTTGAGGAGCCCCGTTCACCGAGCCTCTTTGAGGAGCCCCGGTCACCGGTCCTCTTTGAGGAGCCCCGTTCACCGAGCCCCTTTGAGGAGCCCCCATCACCGAGCCCCTTTGAGGAGCCCCCGTCACCGAGCCCCTTTGAGGAGCCCCCGTCACCGAGCCTCTTTGAGGAGCCCCGGTCACCGGTCCTCTTTGAGGAGCCCCGTTCACCGAGCCCCTTTGAGGAGCCCCCATCACCGAGCCCCTTTGAGGAGCCCCGGTCACCGAGCCCCTTTGAGGAGCCCCGGTCACCGAGCCCCTTTGAGGAGCCCCGGTCACCGGTCCTCTTTGAGGAGCCCCGATCACCGGTCCTCTTTGAGGAGCCCCGGTCACCGAGCCTCTTTGAGGAGCCCCGGTCACCGGTCCTCTTTGAGGAGCCCCGTTCACCGAGCCTCTTTGAGGAGCCCCGATCTCCGAGCCTCTTTGAGGAGCCCCGATCACCGAGCCCCTTTGAGGAGCCCCGATCACCGGTCCTCTTTGAGGAGCCCCGGTCACCGAGCCCCTTTGAGGAGCCCCGATCACCGGTCCTCTTTGAGGAGCCCCGGTCACCGAGCCTCTTTGAGGAGCCCCGGTCACCGGTCCTCTTTGAGGAGCCCCGGTCACCGGTCCTCTTTGAGGAGCCCCGATCACCGAGCCCCTTTGAGGAGCCCCGGTCACCGAGCCCCTTTGAGGAGCCCCGGTCACCGAGCCCCTTTGAGGAGCCCCGGTCACCGGTCCTCTTTGAGGAGCCCCGATCTCCGAGCCTCTTTGAGGAGCCCCGATCACCGAGCCTCTTTGAGGAGCCCCGATCTCCGAGCCTCTTTGAGGAGCCCCGATCTCCGAGCCCCTTTGAGGAGCCCCGATCACCGAGCCCCTTTGAGGAGCCTCGGTCACCGAGCCCCTTTGAGGAGCCCCGGTCACCGAACCCCTTTGAGGAGCCCCGGTCACCGAGCCCCTTTGAGGAGCCCCGGTCACCGAGCCCCTTTGAGGAGCCCCGGTCACCGGTCCTCTTTGAGGAGCCCCGGTCACCGAGCCTCTTTGAGGAGCCCCGGTCACCGGTCCTCTTTGAGGAGCCCCGTTCACCGAGCCTCTTTGAGGAGCCCCGATCTCCGAGCCTCTTTGAGGAGCCCCGATCACCGAGCCCCTTTGAGGAGCCCCGATCACCGGTCCTCTTTGAGGAGCCCCGGTCACCGAGCCCCTTTGAGGAGCCCCGATCACCGGTCCTCTTTGAGGAGCCCCGGTCACCGAGCCTCTTTGAGGAGCCCCGGTCACCGGTCCTCTTTGAGGAGCCCCGATCACCGAGCCCCTTTGAGGAGCCCCGGTCACCGAGCCCCTTTGAGGAGCCCCGGTCACCGAGCCCCTTTGAGGAGCCCCGGTCACCGGTCCTCTTTGAGGAGCCCCGATCTCCGAGCCTCTTTGAGGAGCCCCGATCACCGAGCCTCTTTGAGGAGCCCCGATCTCCGAGCCTCTTTGAGGAGCCCC